>NW_011095273.1:0-313 GCF_000146605.3 Meleagris gallopavo | reverse complement strand
TTTTGGAATACCAAGAAATATTTAGTGCAAAGCACATGCTTAGCTTAAATCCTAGACTTGGAGAAAAAAATATAAGCAAAACTAAACTGTAAAATGAAAGCCCAGAAAAGAAGCTGGCATATGTAATCTGCATGCCCAGAGAAATATAAAAAAAGGAGGAGTTTTCCTCACTAAAAGCATTATTTTGGTTATGTTTTAAGAAAGTTAGATGCTTTCCTCCAAAATAATGGTACTGACCATTACGTTATTTGTTTGTATAAGTGGAAAAAAAAAAAAGTTACAGTGATGGGAACAAAGAGTCCGCATCACCTAA
>NW_011095272.1:0-331 GCF_000146605.3 Meleagris gallopavo | reverse complement strand
TAAACCTGATCAAACTCTATTTCTTTTTCATCTTGCCCTCAAATCTCTCTGCATAGTCACAAACTCCAAAGGCTACAAAATGAAATCTAGGCCCCAAGTTCATACCCTCCAGCAGCTGAAGCCTTAGATTTGCCCACAGATCAGGTTTCAGAAGCATTTGAGTAGTGGGTTTGTTGCAGATCCTTGGAGATGCACAACAAGCAGCCGTGAGTCTTTACGGGGAACTAAGGAGAAAGGAGCTGACTCTGGCCAGAAACTTGCTGTTGGGTTGTTTGAGAAAGACAGAATCATCCTGGCATCTCGACATTAAGAAACAGTATTGATTTTGTTG
>NW_011095271.1:0-424 GCF_000146605.3 Meleagris gallopavo | reverse complement strand
CAATAAAACTTAATGACTGTTCTTTTTATTATTAGTCAAACTGATGCCTTTGAGAATTCTGTTTTAGTTCAGTGGTGCAGCTAGTATATTATAAATGTTCTTACTCTTATAGACCAGAAATGTTAAGGTGAGATTCAACTTATCTTGAGCTGTCTAGGCATTATAGAACTTTTCTTAAACTGGTCAAAAAGCTTTCTTGAGAATGAGGAGAAAGAAATACTTATTTGAGGAGTTCAAATTGAGGAGGAATTTAAAAATAACTGGGATCAGTCATCTTTTGTAAAGCCTTTTTCTTCTCTGTTTGTAGAGACAATTTAAAAGGCTAGTTTGGACATAATGTTTTTATCAGTCTTTTAGTAGTACATAAGTTGTCTGTTGAGATAAATTTCACAATGAACCTTGCTACAGTTGGAAAGAAATGACA
>NW_011095270.1:0-532 GCF_000146605.3 Meleagris gallopavo | reverse complement strand
AGTTAAATACAGTTAACATGCAGCACCTTTCAATATGTTATTTCAGAGTTTGCATTTGACAGTGCAAATCTTCTCAACACTTTACCAGAAGCCATACAGAATCTGCAACTTGGGCAGAAGGAATTAAATTTCATAGTTCTTTCAGGGAAAAATATTACATGTTTTTGCAAAAATAAATAAATAAATAATAATAATAAAAAATAATAATAAAAAATCACATGCTGATAGTGAATAACTAAGTGTTCAAAGCAAAGAAAAATTAACTTTTTCTGTGATGCATGTTTCGAACTTCTAATAGCAAGTCTGAGTCTTCAGAATAGCTATGTTAGAATTAGGAAGGATGCTAATAGGGAATGAAAATGGGTAGGAAAGAATTATAGATGTAATAAGAAAAAAGGTGGAGAAACAGAGTAGTTCCAACTAATGCATTTAATTGTAATGTTAAAGCACAGTATCACAGATGTTAGAGTAAAGAAATGCAATTCATTGTACAAAATGACTTTGTAAAAATGATGCTTTGATTTCATGCAAA
>NW_011095269.1:0-567 GCF_000146605.3 Meleagris gallopavo | reverse complement strand
GAATATTCAGCAGAGTATTGGATTACGCATTATCTTGATTTTTGTTGTGGACTTGAGTCGGGATCTAACATGTGATGTTTTCTCCCAGTAAACATTCAGGGGTTCTACTAATTGTTTTAGCCTCTTGTCTCATGACCACTTATCTCACTAGGGCTAGCGAGGGCTTTTTGTGGACAGGAGAAACTAATCTTTTAATTGTATTTTAATAAATTACAATTCCAACTAGGCTGTTTGTGTAATTCATCCAAGCATACGTCTTGTGGAATAAAGTTGGGGAAGTGTTAATGATTCAGCTGATAGAACCACCAATTAATGGGGAAGAGCTCACTGATCAGACACTGTAGTAACCTGTGTGCTGCTGGAGGGCAAAAGGCATTTTTTGCCCTTTCATCTGGATATGGCGCTGTTTCCTGTCTTAACCAGGTATAGTATTTAGCTATAAACAATAGTCAGATTCCACCCTGTAAGTAAATTGTACTCCAGTGGAAGAGCTGGTACAGTAACCTGTTCTTGGAAGATCATAAGACACTTTAGAATCCTTCAGGGTGAACTGTTGTACCAGCTCAA
>NW_011095268.1:0-451 GCF_000146605.3 Meleagris gallopavo | reverse complement strand
TTTTTAAAAATGCCTTGGTTTAATGACCCTAGAACTCAAATTCTGCAAGCTTGGAAACTTTTAATTTTCACCTGAAAATCACCTACCCAATTGAAGCATTTTTATCTAAGCAAGAACTTGCTCTACTGTATAATTTACAGTAAGATATATACAAAATACAAGAGAAAAGAATCTTAGCATTTTTATGATGAACAGAAGGTTTTGGTGACTATTATTCTGTGTGTAATGTCTGTACAGACATTACATGACTACTTTGGTTTTGCATGAGTTTTTGAAATCTTCTGCTTATCTGAAGAAAATTTCCCTTCAAAGTATGATAAAGAGAGCTTTCTTGGCAAGGCACAGGCTTTGCCAATAAATAACTCTGTTCCAGAAATGCACTGATATTCAGCAATGAAAAGTAGTAACTATTTAACTGTACCAAATACTCTGCAGTTGTTCTGAACAGAAG
>NW_011095267.1:0-379 GCF_000146605.3 Meleagris gallopavo | reverse complement strand
CCATCATTAGCTATGCATTTTTGCCAGCAATGAACAAGAGCCTGCATGCCATACTTGTAAAATTCTGCATGGCTTCCTAGTATGTGGCTTCTACTTCATATTGCTGTTGCCACCACTGAAACACAACTCCCACAACTTTATAGTGCTCACATGCACTATTTGTTCTCCAGAAATGTTCAGCAAGTTTTGATAAATGTCAGCGGGTGCCATTTTTTCCATGTAGAAAAATTCAGTGCCACGCCTTTGCTTCACATGCACTTCTGTGTCAGATACCGTTTTGTCAGACTGTCATCTGTCATCTAGCAACAAAATGCAACAGAATATTGATGGGAAAGTTCAACATCTACTGCTGTTCTACCACCATCTGCCTCTGATGTTG
>NW_011095266.1:0-498 GCF_000146605.3 Meleagris gallopavo | reverse complement strand
AACTGTCCTGACATCTCTAATGCTCCTTTCATAATATTTGCTGTTTGTACTAAGTTTATTTTGTGAATACTGAGCTAGTATTTGAGCGTCCTTTAGTTGTCTTGCCAGTGATGTGACTCAGACTGAAAACCCCTACTCTGAGAAGATAACATCTTTCTTACTACATTTCATTCTATGGAATAGAACTAAATTTAAGCAGTGAGATCAAGACGTTAAAGAGCAATGCAAAGCTAATAAACAGATGCGGATTCAATATGGCTTAGTAGATTTTTTCCATGTAAGTTTTCTGATAACTTCTATTTGAAGAATAGAAGAGCTTCTGTTTAATCTATCACGTTTGGGAAAGCACTCTAAGTGCAAAACAAGTAGAAAATAATTCCAAATAGCTGAAAATGTAGTTGCACAGCAGAGCTTAATATTAGGTTGCTTTTTCTAACTTGAATGAAAATTTGAGGGCATTTTCTTAAATTAAAAACTGGAAGGCTTAACCCAGTAGAA
>NW_011095265.1:0-808 GCF_000146605.3 Meleagris gallopavo | reverse complement strand
ATGTCTCTCAAGGCTACACCTGCACAGAGCTCCGTACACATTGATGTCAAGACACCTTGCCAGTACAGATCCACAGGCATGGATTCTCTCTAGACTAGTAAGTGACTAATAGTTTGGTTTAGGTTTTGATAGATTCACTAAGATCATATGTGATCATATGCTTTGTTAACTTTGCTAAGATTAAATCTTTGATTGATTGTGTACATAAAATCCCTTAGACACAAACTGTTGACCAAGTCTAGGACTAGATCCAGATGCACCTAGGCTCCTTACCTCCCTGTTCAAGGAGGTTAGAAAGCAAGGGGGTCCACTCTGAACCTTGTGACTCAATGGGAGGGCCCCCTGTGTGTTTGTTTAACCCTACTGTTTATGCAGTAAGTAATCAAATGTACCCAGCTATCTTGAAATCTTGTTAAGTCACTCTTAAATCACTATATAATATTATGCCAATAAATATATTTCTCCTTCTCTTTTATGGGCAAAGTGTATAGTGACATTTCCTTCTGTGTTAATGAGTTTTTTGAAGTTTCAGCACTATAAATTAATCATTTATGTGTCTGTAGGTAGAACCCAAAAAATCTAAAATACAAGGTAGAACATGGACTGAATCCATGCTGATTATCACTAGATACTTCCTGAACCATAGATACTGTATCTGGGAGAATATCATTGATATAATAAATAAATAAATAAATAAATAAATGGACAGCTTATTTATGACGTTGAAGAATATATAAAATAAATATAAAGAAGAAAAAGCAATTTTTTTTTTGGCTTGCAATAATTATGGAAGGGTAAGGGTCTAAAG
>NW_011095264.1:0-387 GCF_000146605.3 Meleagris gallopavo | reverse complement strand
TCCCTCCAGAGACACCTCTCGTAATAACCTCTTGGAAATCTCAGATCATGCTTGCAGGCTCAGACATAATCAAACCTCCCCATCTTCCCACCGCAACAAGCTCAGGAAGCCCGAGACTCCTGGCAATTGGGTGAGCAGCCATCCTCCAGCCCAGTGGCCAGCCTCTACCTACCAGCTGTATCCAGCAGCAGGTTCCTGGGATTGAGGTCCCGGCACAACACGCCCTGTTGGTGAAGCCCTTCTAAGGCCAAGAGGATTTCTGCTGCCCACATCTGCACTTGCTCCTCCTTCACAGCCCAGGCCGTGCGGCCGTGCCCCCAGGAGGTCGGAGCCCTGCGAAGTGGGGCTGGAGCACGACCAAGGGTCAGACTGGCAGTCTGGCCACTG
>NW_011095263.1:0-499 GCF_000146605.3 Meleagris gallopavo | reverse complement strand
AAACAGTTCAGATTTCACAGTGAACTATTTTTTGTAACAGCAGCAAGGAAAATTTTAATTTATTATGTTGGCTAATGGTAGGTTCTTTTCTGAAAAGCAATGAATATTTGCACAATAAAAAGAAATATCTTGAAGAGATGAAGCAAGAGTCATAGGGGAAAAAATATGATATGCCTCTAATAATACAGGAGTTCCTTTCAAATTATGCTTTTGAGCTAGCCAGTATATGTCTCAGAATAGTAATTTATTTTTAATGTTGCTCTGCTATATTGCATACATATAATAAATGCTCCATGAGATTAAGCATACTTTTATCAGCTTAGGCTTGTGCTTAGCAAACTCTTGTCCACAATGGGCATTATTATTGTTAGTCAATAGAAGATAGAGTTTAGTGTATTCAATGTCCTTCCTTAATGAAAAGTGGTATTGGTTCTAGTTTGGTCACATAACTTTTAGAGATGGCATTAAAAGCTGTAAAGTATGCTTTCTGCTTTAATCT
>NW_011095262.1:0-497 GCF_000146605.3 Meleagris gallopavo | reverse complement strand
AGGTAGAAGTTTTGAGACTCAACTTCATCCAAAAGGATATACTAGACTGTTCTTTCAAGTGGTGTAAATGCATGGCTACTTAGTTCAGCTTCAGTGATAGTTACTAGTGATTATGTCCTAGGAATCGAAGCAAGCCCTGGTGTGGCTTCTCCAAGGCAGAAATGAGACTAGAGTTAAACAACCTGGGGCTCAGCAAACTAATTCCACCAAGAGCTTCGTAGTCTGTGCACTTACTTAACTGGTTATAACAGTATTTATCAGAATCTGTCTTTATGCCATATTTTATCAAATTTGTCCTCGTCAGTTATCAGCACTCAAATGACCTTCAAAAATGCATCTAAAACCAGGTGCCTTTACCTTTCCACATGCAGAAGCTTTCATTCTCTAAATATTTGTTATGTAGCTGCAAGCCCTTGATGAAATTATGATAGTATGAAACCGCTGGCCGTCCGGTCATCATTTCTCGAAGAGCATTGGAAAGATAACCCTTGGGAAGG
>NW_011095261.1:0-405 GCF_000146605.3 Meleagris gallopavo | reverse complement strand
CACACACATACACACACACACAAAAAAAAGAAACAACACCTGTTTAGTTTTGAATGTTTGAGCCAAGAGGGTGAGCTGGTTATGTAGATGAATATCTACATGACGGTGTCTCATCATTTGAGATGTTTGGCTTTGAGCCACTAGATGATTGCGCAGACAAAATCAAATCCCAGTGCTTGAACATCCGTTGAACTCTTTAAAGAGTTTAACTCTTGTATTTCTGTTACATGAAATCGCATCCCGCTGTACTTCATTCACATTGACAGCACGTACTGGAGACTGTGCTAATTCTAGGCTGAGCACATGGCCACTTGTGAAGACTGATCCTCTCCAAGCTCCCATTCCTATCTACAAGTTATTTGCCAATTGCTTTGCATTCATCCTCCCCTGGATGCCAATGCTGTA
>NW_011095260.1:0-488 GCF_000146605.3 Meleagris gallopavo | reverse complement strand
TGCAGCAAGTCGCAGAGACCATCCAGCTTAAAAATATGCGTACACAGTTCTCCTGGTTGGGAAGGATTGTTTTCCTGGGGTGTTTTTGGTTGCTTACTTTTTCTAAGTGAGAGGTGGACGTAGGTCTGTGCTGCTGCACTGTGCAACTTATGGGACACGGGGGGGACCCTCACACTGAATACACACAGAATACACACTGCATAGTTGGTACAGAGCCTGATAGTGTCTAGTTTCTCATGCTAGATGAGCCTGGGCAGGTGTCACAGCAACAGCATACAGTGTGCCAGCATGGTCAGACCCAGCACAGGAGGTCATGCCAGCTGGGTCCCCACCAACAGACATACAGTGATTCCAATGCAAAGGGCACTCACTGTTCACACCATGAACCATGACAGGGAAAAAGCAGCTCAGTATCATGGGATAACCACAGGTGGAAGTGAGCAAAACATCTGCAAGAAGATAAGCAAGTCAGTTGTCCTTCTAAAAAA
>NW_011095259.1:0-476 GCF_000146605.3 Meleagris gallopavo | reverse complement strand
TAGAAATAATTCTCTGAGGACCCTAGGACTGCTGAGAATTCATGAAACCTCTTTAGTTTATTTGTTTTTAAACTCAAAAATGCTTATAGATTTCATTATCCCTTAATTATTCCCTCTCAGTGATGCAATTTCAGACTTTCAATTACTCCTAACAAAAGTTTTGAAATAATTCTCACATTAACTAGCAGCCATTGGTAAATATCTGTAAAAAATCATGAGTCTGCTCAGATTAAAGAGGGTTCTTCTGAGTATTCAGATTGAATCCAAAATAAATATTCAGAATGCATTGAATTAAAATTGTACTTAAAATGGAATTCCACATATTCTAAAGATACTACCCTAAACAAAATTTAAAGCAACATTCATTCTAAAAATATATTCATATGTTATTAAAAGGAGCAATAGTGAAATCCTGACAAAATAGAAAAGTAAAGGTAGGATCTACATCAGAATAATAATCAATAGAAAACATCAGG
>NW_011095258.1:0-362 GCF_000146605.3 Meleagris gallopavo | reverse complement strand
GAATAGGCCTAAACTGGCTGCTGAGTGCACTGCCTCCATTGAAAGGAGGCACAAGTGACTTCAGATGGGAGTCAAAGGAACGACTGCTCACTGACCTGTCTTGCAGGTCTGGCAATCCTTTAAAAAATCTTGGGTAAACCTTTTGAAGATGCTGTTCAGCAGATAACACAAATTCAAAGGGCTTTTTAAAAGCCTGGCTCAGAGCTGGGCTCTTGTTTTAGTCTGGGAAAAAGAGGGAGAATGGTTTGTATGCTTGTTTTAACCATCATGTGGAGATGCCTGAAAATCTTAAAGCCTTGCAGGTGGGATGGTAGACCATATGGCAGACACTGTAGGCATATGGGAACTGTAAGCTGGAGAAT
>NW_011095257.1:0-535 GCF_000146605.3 Meleagris gallopavo | reverse complement strand
GTAACTTAGCACTGGATTTGGTAAAAGAAAGTTTACCTTTCCATTCTAGGTATGAACAAGTAAGCTACTTCATTTTCTTGCAGTTAGCGACATCTTTTCTTGAGAAGGGCTGTCCTCAGGATTTCAGAGTAGCTAGAATTGACAGTGTAATAGTGAACAGTTTTATGTGAACAAATGAAAAATTCTTCATGTACAAGTAGAACACTTTGGTCTGTGAAGTTTCAAACTTTTATTTCTGAAAATGGGTTAAGCTCCAACTTTATAATCCATTAATTGACTCAAGTCTAGATAAGAGTATTTGTTTCCTGTATTCAATATATTTCCTTTTGCTCTGTCTAGACTTCAATATAAATATAAATATATATTTATTGACTGTATAATTTATATATAAAACAATACTTTGGGAAAAAAATATTTCTTAACATTGTTTGAAAATTGGTAGTGAGGGAGGGGTGATGAGGAGGAGGAATATAGAATTGGTGAAACACCCAGAAAAGGTGATTAAACTAATCTGGGCTCTTCTGCATACAGACTG
>NW_011095256.1:0-343 GCF_000146605.3 Meleagris gallopavo | reverse complement strand
TTTGCTGAGAGACAAGATGCTGCCTTGAGTGTAACAAAAGGGCCTGCCTGGAAGAATTTTTTTGCTCTGTTTCTAGGACAACAAGAGGAATGAAAAGTAAAGATACCACAGCATCACAGTGGAACTGAAACAGGGTTTGGAGCTGCAGAGCTTTGCAGTGCACCACAAACCATATCCCACTCTTCCCACCTCAGCCCTGCTTACTTGGGTCAGGACTGCCAGGACAGCACCTGCCTTCCTCCAGAAGGCTGGCCTTTCTCCCTTAAGAACAAGCCTTCTGCAATGTGATACATCTCCCAGCCTGCTTCATTCAATGAAGTACTCATTCTGCTTTTGCAGTCAT
>NW_011095255.1:0-497 GCF_000146605.3 Meleagris gallopavo | reverse complement strand
AAAAAAGAAATAGGATGGATAGGAAAACAGGATACTGGACAGTTGTGAACATAGCAGAAGCCTGTACAGCACACAGGTTGCTTGCACTAGCTCAGGTCATAACGCATTTCTTTCTCCTGTTATTCAAATCTTACCTATACGTTGCATGAATTCCCACTTCTGTCCTGAGACACTATGCTGCTCGCAGGGCCTAGCAAAGCCTTGTCTTAGACCAGTGCAAAGTGAAAATTCAATTGCTTCCACTAAGAAGGAATGGGATCACATATCTATTTCTCTGCCCTACAAGGAAGCCCTATCTGTAGTTATTACCAGACATGCCAATCTGCCACACCACACCAGCCTGAACATCTCTTCAGCAATCTGTATTATTGAAAGAAAACAAATTGGCCTGAAATAAAACATCCTCCAACACTGTTCACCACAGGCTGGAATTGAACCAATAAGAATTTTACATACACATGGAATGCCAATTTTCTACAAGCAATTTTTTTTTTTTT
>NW_011095254.1:0-364 GCF_000146605.3 Meleagris gallopavo | reverse complement strand
GGAGTTCTCCCATCAGTAATTTAGGAGATAGATCAGAGGAATAGGCAACACTCAATGAGAAATAATAATGAAGAGACTGTACATCTCTTCAACTGACAGTAGGGAAAGATTTATAATGTCAATGTAGATTACACAAATAGTTCATTTACCATGATAGCAAAGAGAATGATGTTATCCTAATTGTGCTAAAGGTAGATACTCATGCCCCAGGCCTTTCCTTACAGCATCTATATCCTTAAGTTTTACTTACAAGATTTCTCACAAGAATCAGCAAATCCATTTGTGCAGGAGCTGACTGGCACAGTATTAGTCTCAAGTTAATGTGCTTGATCACTGCTACCCAATCATTATGCAACACTTTGAT
>NW_011095253.1:0-468 GCF_000146605.3 Meleagris gallopavo | reverse complement strand
TTCTTTTCCCCAAGCTGAACAGTTCAAGGTTTCTCAGCCTTTCCTCATAAGAGAGATGCTCCAGAACCTTTATCATCTTTGTGGCCCTCTGCTGGGCTCCTTCTAGGAGATCCCTGTCTTTTTTCAACTGAGAAGCCCAAAACTGGACACAGTGTTCTAAATGTGGCCTCAGCAGGGCAGAGTAGAGGGGGAGGATCCCTACACCTGCTGGCCACGCTCTTTTTAATGCACCCCAGGGTCCCACTGGACTTCTTGGCCACTAAAGCACACTGCTGGCTCATGGCCAACCTGTCATCCACCAGGGCCCCCAAGTTCTTCTCCACAGAGCTCAGCTTCAGCAGCTCAGCCCCTAACCTGTACTGATACATGTGGTTATTCCTCTCCAAGTGCAAGACTCTACACTTGCTCTAATTGAAGCCCAACTCTCTTACAGCAGCCTTCACCTTCTCATGGCAGCCTGCAGCTCCT
>NW_011095252.1:0-369 GCF_000146605.3 Meleagris gallopavo | reverse complement strand
AAAAACACTTTCTAAGGTAAATCAGTGCTCTAACACTGAATGGGGAATATGGATTTTAAAGACAAAGAATCAAGAGAAACTAGTCAACTCCAAAAGAGGCTGATGCTTCAGAAACAGAGAATGAAATATGTATATGCAAACACTGATGCACTCAAATTGACAATAGCCACAACTTTCAACATAATGAACAATTATCACAGAGTCGTTTCCACTGAAAAAGGAGCCCTTAAAGTCATCTAGACCAACTCTCTTGCAATGAGCAGGGGTACCTACAGCTAGATCAGGTGGCTCCTGGTAACAACCAGAACAAGTTGTTTCACATCACATTTTCAAACAGCTTAAAAGCAGCGCTGTGCCTACCACCTTTTT
>NW_011095251.1:0-405 GCF_000146605.3 Meleagris gallopavo | reverse complement strand
GGGTTGCAACCACACCAACCTGTAGATCATAGATAGTGAGAGACATCAGGGTCCTCCTCTCCATCTACACCCACTGCTAACTGTTCCTATGAGCGTACGCAAGGGGAAAAAGCCACTCTGCTGCCCTGGGACGTTCTGTCTGTACTGGGTGAACACTGAGATGCGTCTGACTGCCAAGGGATGCTTAGAGCTTGGGAGTCGCTGTTTGTACACAGACTTCACCCTTGGTTTTGTTCCAGTGCTTATGTGAAAAGGCACTTGTCAAAATTGCCCAGGAAATTGAAATCACAGGAAATTCGTACTGCAGATGTAGCATTATTTTTGTTTTCCCCTTGGTGAAATGCACTTTACAGCCCTCGGGTAGTGCTGTGGATGATGGGCTCTCAGCTATTAGCAGCGAGGTTT
>NW_011095250.1:0-426 GCF_000146605.3 Meleagris gallopavo | reverse complement strand
GCCTTGTGTTTAATCTCTCTTCCTCATTGTGTTGAAACAGTGACTTCTATGGAGAAGAAAAGTGCACTAGTTTTCCTTTGTAGAGTCACTATTATCAACAGTGCTTTTTTTTTTTTTCCTGCAGAGCAGAAAATTTGTACCCATTGTTAATACAGTTTAGAATAAGGAAGACTTTGAATTCCAACATGCTGATAACTTGAGACACTTTATCACAGTGACTCTGTCTGTTGGTACTGCTTGTTTCATCAGACGCCTGTGTTTGCACTTCTGGGTGTACTGGAAATATGAGTAAAGGACAGAAATCTAGAAAAGCCAGAAAGTGGTTTCTAATTCTGGCTGCAGAAAACTGTATATAATAGGAGGGTTTGAGAACAACTGGATAATACAGTTTTATTGGTATTTAATGACATTTAAGTTAGGAAACTA
>NW_011095249.1:0-336 GCF_000146605.3 Meleagris gallopavo | reverse complement strand
AAGTAGATGTTGCTAATTTCTTTTTCACCTGGAATAGCCGATAGATGATGCTGTTTCTTGTGTTCTAAGATCAATTTTTTACTTTCCCAGGCTTTTTTGCTATTTCTCCAGTCATTATCTGCTGCAGATTCCTACTTTGTCAAGCTGTTTTCCATCCTGCCAGGCTGTTTTTTTTAACTTTCCAGATAGGTTTGTTGTTGCTTTTTCTTTTGCTTTTATTGAGGATATCTTGGGATGTCTCTGGTTCTCAGCTATCCAGGTGCACTTAAAAGATACCAGCTGTGCTTCCCAAATATGTTCTGGGTTCCCAGGCTTGCTGACACTTTTTCTGTATTT
>NW_011095248.1:0-892 GCF_000146605.3 Meleagris gallopavo | reverse complement strand
TGTATGGAGCTGTAGTTTTATTAAGAGAAAAGGCATGATTATACAGTGTCCTGGAGTAGGTGAAAGGAAATTAAGAAACAGTCAGGTTTGTAGAGAGAGCTACAACTAATAGTTTGCAGGCAAGAGTGATAACCATCCCAGCAGGAGTCTCTTGTAATTGATGGTCTGTCACACTGGAGAATCAAGTTATTTTTGTCATGTGCCTGTCCTGAAAATCTTACCTCCTAGCTCTGCAGCACCACTAGACCTCCCCTCTCTTTGGGTGCACAGGCCCTTTATGCTCCAACAGTGTAAAACTAAACTGATCTCTCCCTGACTGCCTTAAGTGACCTCATTAACTAAACAGCTGTGCTGAAGACTGAATTACTGCAATCTAAGGATTAGAGCACTACAACTGTGACAGCCTTTCCTGCACTTGGAGTCCAGTAATATTCTTGGCATGAAAAAAAGTGTTGCATAGGTCAGGGATCCCTTCTAATGCAGTATCATCTTCAAGAAATCTAGAAAGGATAATGCTCTAGTATTTCTCTCACCCTCATTCCAGTAAGATTGAGTTATACCAACCACTTATGTAGTGTCTTCTTAATAATGACAGTAATACTCATTTTCTCAGATAGTGAGGTTTCCTTCCATGGTACATCACTCCATCAGCTTGCACCCACCTGAAATATTGTCCTGTCACAGATTCTAGCTCCTCTGCTACTGCACAGTACACACTGGTCTGAGCTCCTTCCCAGGGAGTCTTCAAGAAGAATGAGAATATCTTCCACAGCCACGTCATTACAAATGAGTGCCGGACCAGCTCAGAATGGACAGAGCCAGGATGGAGAGAGTTTGCTGTGACTTTAGTGCCTATGGTAAAAGAAAGTAGCCCAGGACAAAATGAATGCCT
>NW_011095247.1:0-542 GCF_000146605.3 Meleagris gallopavo | reverse complement strand
TGCTTTGGAAATATGCTTCTTTTTATCAGGTGTATTGTAAGAAAAACCAATCTTAATTTAGTTATGGGCATTTCTAAGTGGACGTTTATACCTTCAACCACTCAAACATTGGGAGCATGGAGGGAATTGCAAGCAAAAGATCGTGGTTCTTAAGTCTTAAAGGCTGCTGCACCCTTTTCCCTTTCAAGGTCTTTTGAATTTTTTTGGTTCAAAAATAGAAATACTGTGAGAGGTTTGAATGCTCCCGTAGGCCTGCTTTTCTAATTTAGCAGTGCTGTGTTTAGTCCGAAAGTTTGGTTTTCCTTTCCTCCCTGGCTTTTGGAAGAGCGCTGTAGTAATCATCCTCCAGCCTCAATCACAGATAGCGACAGATTTCTAGATCAATTCCAGAAGAGTCCATGTGTTCCGTAGTGTATTTTAAAATGATCTACTTAGAAAAATCCAGGTAAACGAGCAGCTAAAAATTCAGTACGTGAGCAGCTGTGTGGTTTATTTTGGCAAAATGCAGGAGAATTACTTCTGTGTGTGTGCTGTTTAATCGT
>NW_011095246.1:0-383 GCF_000146605.3 Meleagris gallopavo | reverse complement strand
ATCAACAATTCTTTTGTCCTGTAGTAATTCTTGTTGAGATTTTTAAAACTGGCAAAGAAATGTATCATTAGACATGGTAATATCCTATCTTGTAAACAATATACACTAATGCAATTACAAGCCTTAAAAGCATTAAAGACACTTTCAAGATGAGCATTTGACATGCATGTACTCATTCTGATTGCTTTCGAGGTCAATAAGCCCTGTGATGGTAGCACTCAGCATTCGTTACTTCTGTGCATTGCAACACTTCCTCTGTTTTTAAGCTACTTGCTAGGATTTAACACACACTCTAGAATAAAAGGGCGTCCTCAATCCCTGCACTTCCAGGGATCATTGTGCTTGATTTGTCCTTTTTTTTTTTTTTTACTAATGGCATCTGT
>NW_011095245.1:0-417 GCF_000146605.3 Meleagris gallopavo | reverse complement strand
TCTATCAAATACCTTTTCTCAAGTATGTATTGACTAAAGAAAAAAAAAAAACATCTTAACACTTACTTAGCCAAGCTAAACAAAGTAAGATTCTTATATCTTTGTTACTGAAATTCCTCTCCCCTAATCCCCAGTTTTTTCAAGGCTAGTCCCCGGACCCTGATTTGTCATCATTTCAGATTCCCTGGTTCACCTCCTCAGTTTTTCACCAATCTAAAGAACTGACCTCAAGTCCCATCATTTATTACCTCCACATCTTTTTCAGAGCCTTCAATTCAGACAACCTATTTGCCATTCAACTCAATATTTAGGTGCACTAGCACCGCCATAAAACATCACATATTTCATATGTTCAATTTATTAATGATCTAAGTCACTTTGCAACCCTTCCCAATGTTCTTTAAGTCTCAAGTTTAC
>NW_011095244.1:0-662 GCF_000146605.3 Meleagris gallopavo | reverse complement strand
ATTTACTGCCAGTTTACTGATGATCACACCCACTGTGATTTCTGCAGAAACCCAGAGAAGCTCCTTTGTACTTTTCTCTTAGATATGTTTTCCAAGATGAGTTATATAGTAAATTCTTATAGACTATGATCTGCTAACATTTCCCTAGTTTTTTAAAACCATAACCTTACGAAGTAGTAAGTGGAAAGCCTTTAAAAATATTCCACTATATTATGTAGATATGTTGCTCTCAAAGTAATGCCTCCTATTTATTTCTGTGGAAAAATACAACAGATACAAAGAGCACAATAATACTATTTGATAGAGCAAATTCTCAGCTACAAAACACAATCTGCCTCTGACACTGTGGGCCAACATAATAAAATAGGATGCATTACATCCAGGGAAGTTTTTTGTATATTGTTAATTTCAGAGAAATAGGTTTTGTTTTACAAATCTACTTTTGCTTTATGCATGTTTATTGAAAAAATATAATTTTACCCTTTTCTTATAGTTACAAGAATTTTCCAGGTAATTTCCTTACCACTGATGATAGACTAACTAATCAATGGTTACCCACATTACTCCACTATCTTTTGAACTCACAACATTCCACTATTTTTTTGTTCCAAAGTTGTTTCCTAGTGGTCTTTTCTATCTAGAACTTCCATGATATCAAAGGA
>NW_011095243.1:0-493 GCF_000146605.3 Meleagris gallopavo | reverse complement strand
CTGCACTTGCCCCATTCACCCCAGCTTCCCCAAACACCAGCCTGCCGCCTCATCCTATGGCCCTGTAAATAACACAAAGCACAATCATATCAAACAGACATAAGGAAAACGACAAACATACACAATGAAAATGAAACAGAACACCTCTTTGTTCTCTTGCAAAATAGACTGTGTTGCTACCTTGCATTTCTAGCATGAAACGTGGCAGAGAACAATACATCAGAAAAAGCCAAGCCTCTAGTAACTAGAAGTAGTACATTCCTGAAGACATACAGCAGCTCCAACTTCATAATCTCAGTACTTTAGAATAATCATCTGAAAGATAACAACTCCCTCTCAGCAAAGCAGTAGAGGCAAACAATTCAGGAGCTATGAGCAGGGTCACTCCAGACCAGATAAACACAACCCCTTAACTCCAAGTCCTTGGCTCCAAGCCAGATACTTAGAAGAAATGAAGGAAGCAGTAAATAAACCCCTAGAACACAGATCTTAA
>NW_011095242.1:0-316 GCF_000146605.3 Meleagris gallopavo | reverse complement strand
AAGTTCACTGCGGTAGTTTCAAAGGGCCAAAAATATCCCTTAGCATGATTTAAAATAGCACCAGCGTGAGCCTCCGCAGGCAGTGCCACTGACTTCACTTATGTTTAGAACAGTTCAGAAGCAGCATCCTCTAATGTACTTTTTATTGTCACGAGAAGAAGTCATAGTAATAGTTATTTTAAAGTGAGGACACTTTTCCTGCTTTATTCTCTTTTACTAAGCGTTTTAGTAACTCAATTCGACATGCATTATTTCAAAACAAAACAAAAAAATTATTTCTGACCCCTAAAATGCATTATAGTTTTATATATTTTTT
>NW_011095241.1:0-425 GCF_000146605.3 Meleagris gallopavo | reverse complement strand
TCAGTTTGGGTATTTTTCATGACTGACTTTACGTCCTTCACTTATCTCTTGCACTCATATATTTGCTTGTACCTGAATGCTATTAAATTTGTGTAGATTAGGAAGGGACACCAGAATCCACATATTAACTTCAGGATCTGTGTGTTTGTAGACATGTCTCCCCACCATATTTTTGTTAGGAAGGCCTGAAATTGAAGGAAATAAGAAGTAGCTTTAGCATCACAAAAACATATATGCAGATCAAGTGCTCCTGTGTTCTGTGTTCTCTTAAGGCAGAAAAGATTAGGCACTGCTCAAAAAACCTAAAAAGTGTACAGGCACTTTGCTTGTCATTCTGCAGTGGTTAGTGTGCAAAGAGGTATGAGAGGACAGTGGAGAGGAACTGTAATTCAAGTGGAGTTAAGGAACATTTCTGCTGAGGAAGT
>NW_011095240.1:0-447 GCF_000146605.3 Meleagris gallopavo | reverse complement strand
TTGCGATAGGACCCTGGAGTGCACTCCCATAAAGAGGGAATATCTCCCACAGGAAGGGAGTTAAGACGAGGTCGGGATGTCAGGAGAGCAGACTAAAGGCTTCACACGCAATGCTGTGCAAATCCTTTCTGTGGCTTTTTTCTTCCCAGCCTCTCCAAGAAAGGGAGGTTCATTCCTTCTTTGTAGATAGCACTGGATGCAAGGTAATGGAGCACAGCTCTGCTACACAGCTCTGCTCTGCAGAATGCCTCTAAATCAAGAAGCCAGTGTTTTTCACCGACGTGACAGATTGAAAAATGCTTCTGGTACTTCCATGAGTGGGTTACTAAGCAACACTTTGGCTTCCAGGGAGTAGCCGTGCTGGATGTGATCTCATGTGCCGACAGCCTGACCGCATCCACAGCTGAAGCAGTGAGGAAGGTGGGCACGTGTGCTGGCAATGAGGCC
>NW_011095239.1:0-390 GCF_000146605.3 Meleagris gallopavo | reverse complement strand
GCGCAGTGGAAATAACAATCTAATTTTCTACATGACCAGAAGTTCAGTGTAAATAAGATTTAGGATATTAAGTTACTGGTGATAGTGGCATAATATGGAATGTTTGTATTTATTGTAATCTTTTATGGCCCTGGCTACACATTTTACCTATCAACTTATGTAGATTTCTGACCACTGAGTTCCACAGAAGTCATAGATATTTTGCGAGAAATAAGCTGGATGTAAAATAACCAGTGTATCACCAGAGCTCCTGTTTAAGCATGTGGTTACATTATCTTTGCTGTTTCCTGAGTTAACAGAGCATCGATCTGCTCGTGAAATTCATGTACTAACCCGCAGAGCTGCAAGATAATTGCATTACTTTGTACCACTGTTTGGTCCACGTCGACT
>NW_011095238.1:0-308 GCF_000146605.3 Meleagris gallopavo | reverse complement strand
TGTGGATCATGCACTGCATGCCCTGACTGATGAGGTTATCATCCCCCGCTCAGGCTGGGAGCGAGAACCCAACGAGGACTCAAAACCCCGCCACATTGAGTGGGAATCAGTACTCACCAACACTGCTGGCTGCCTTAGGTAAGGGAGAAGGGTTACAAACTGCTGGCAGAGAGCTGTAGTGTGCTGGGGCTGCTCTAACACTCCATCCTGGAGTAGGAGGGGACTGCTTTGCTGGCTGTGAAGAAGCAACTCCTGGGACAGCCTCTGTTGATGATGTGGTGATGCTTCTTGGCACTGGAGGAGTTTCT
>NW_011095237.1:0-457 GCF_000146605.3 Meleagris gallopavo | reverse complement strand
GGTGACCAGTTGGTTGGACTTGCTGATCTTAGTGGTCTTCTCCAACCTTAATGATTCTATGATTCAGTCCTCCCTTCTATGCTACACGTAGCTATTTTCTCCTACGCATGCTGAGTTGTCTGTGGCATGGGTGGGGATGAAAAGGAGGAGCACAGGGGGAACGTGAAAGACCATGCATTACAAGAACAGATGAAGTTGCTGAGTATTCTCTTAACAATTCTGGGGAAATTCCGCTGGTCACCTGCCAGCTTGCAAAAGCACATGCACAGACGTTTGGTGACGCTGAGGAAGGTGGCAAGCCTGCACTTTCTCAGATCTCAGTGGTGGCCCAGTGGGGACTGTCGTGCTCCAGGGCTCGTTCGCCCCATCATAACAGCAAGGCTTTAAATGAGGTTTAAAATAGGGGACAGAAACCCAGTGAGAGAGATGGAGGTTGGAGAGAAGCAGCCTGGCAGGT
>NW_011095236.1:0-449 GCF_000146605.3 Meleagris gallopavo | reverse complement strand
TGCCAAATGCAGAATACCCGGGCTCCCTCACAGCAAGGGCTAATTGCATCAGCTTCCTTATTGCAGAGAACTTCTTTCTCCTGGCAGGCAAACGGCCTGGTTTCATTTCCCCCCTTGAAGAATCCCAGTCTCTGAATCATCCTATCCACAGAATTCAAGGCACAATTTAGCCCATCATATCCTGCTTTTTATTTGAAGGAAGCAATGAGCCTTGCTGCCAACAGGGTCCTAACACTCTGAGTGAAGTCTGAAGGGATGTGGCCAACTTCATTCTAGCAAAGAAGAAGGCTTCTTTGGCCCATGTATCTGAATTTATTGGAGTACACCAAGAAACGCTTGGGTGTCTGGTCCCCTGTTGTAGCAGAACCATTAATGCTAGGGGATTTCACAAACATTTTGCAACCAGTTCAGGGCATGATGATTCCTTCAGACTTCAGACTAGGCTGCAC
>NW_011095235.1:0-401 GCF_000146605.3 Meleagris gallopavo | reverse complement strand
CAACTGCAAGAACATTCAAGGTCAAAGGCTGGCTCTTTGAGGAGACTTTAGCTTTAGCGCTAAGGTCTGCAAAGTAGAGACTGTATTGCAGATGAGATGATTGGGAGATCCCTAAATAAACAGCAAGATCTGTGAACCACATACATAAGTAAGAGCTGTGTGTGAACTTCATAAGCAAAAAAATAGGCTTGTGAAAGCTGATTATTGCCTTGATTTGCTGCATCACTGTGTGCCAGCTGCGGGCCTGCTCCTATCATTCAGCAAAGCACACCCTAGCTTTCAAGACCCCCAAAGGAACCGAAGCAGAGAAAAAATACGGAACCCCACAGCAGTATAGAAGCCAGCACTAGCTACAGTTTGCTTCCACCAATCTACTCCTTTGCCTGCTGCTTCACTGCAAG
>NW_011095234.1:0-487 GCF_000146605.3 Meleagris gallopavo | reverse complement strand
GAGGACCCCTTGCTCTAGCCCAGGTGTTGGTCTGGCAGGCACTTCCATTGTAAATAAAGAAGGGAGAAAGGGACTTTAAGGCAGTCGGGAAAATACTAGCAATAACTTTAAGGACTGGTGAGGCCAAGTTAGTCAATCCACTGCTTTCATGGCAGAAGTGAAGATAATATGATCAATGCGGCTCAAGCCTGCTGCTGCTTTCAGAATAACCTGTAAACCATGGTGGAGGAGCCCTGTGGAGAGGGAATTACAATAATTGAACCTAACGGCCGTGTGGGTGTTTGCTGCTCTTGCAAGGTCATTGTGGGATGCAGTCAATAAGATTGTAAAGCCTGTACAAATTGCCCAGCTGGGGACGGAATTGGGATATACATTGGTAACCCTGTCGCGCACCCTGTGGCAGGACTGCCACAGGACCCCTCATGCTTGGTGTGTGCAGGGCTGGAGGTGATTCCTGGCTGTGAAAAGCCCAGTCAAGGCAACTTAG
>NW_011095233.1:0-496 GCF_000146605.3 Meleagris gallopavo | reverse complement strand
CTCTGGTATTCTCACTTTGCTGCCAATATCTGATGTAGACCTGTGCATTAAAAGTAGAAAAAAAAGAAAAACATTTAACATCCTGACTATTGGACAAGACAGCTATATATGCATCTATGAGCTACAGTATGACATGCCTGCTAGGATTAAGCTATCCAGTTTTACTGAACTTTCAAACAAATGCCTGTGATATGTAGTACAAAAACCAGAGCTGTAGCAAAGCTCATCAACACAAGCTTACAGTAAACACAGGATAGATAAGGTGTCAGAAAGTAGTCTAAACTGCACATGGGAAGTTCTAGCGTCTTCTGAAATGATGCGTCCCAGTTGATTTATAGCTTTATTGATTTATATTGATTTATGGCACTATTACTTAGTGGTTATTAAACAATATGACAAAGAAGTCCGTGTTCTGAATATTTGGATGCAGCTAGCAGACACTCAGAAAAGTTTCCCTTGTTCTTAGTACTCTACAGCATTTCTCAGTAGGCTTGCA
>NW_011095232.1:0-333 GCF_000146605.3 Meleagris gallopavo | reverse complement strand
CAAAAAAAAAAGATACAGACTGCTTTCATTTAGTAATGCATTAAAGTTACGTGTGTGGATACCATCTCATTTTCCACACACAGCAGCTTTTTCCTCCTTTGCTGCTAAGTCATCACTTGGACTAACATCGTTTTCTCTGCTCCTGGTTTTTGGACAGTATTCTGTTAGGATAGACTTCGCATGATATTTAGTGGAATTTAAAAGTAAATTGTAATCTCAGTCTAACTAGACTCCAGTTCTGTTTTTTAATGTAAAATAAGAATTTTAACAAAAGCTTCTTCCTCCCATCTTTCTGATTTTTGGTCCACACATTCCTTGCATGCATATCTCTCT
>NW_011095231.1:0-489 GCF_000146605.3 Meleagris gallopavo | reverse complement strand
TTCTGTCATGCCATGGACTGGAAAGCAGCTGTTAGTAGTATTAGAATAGTCCCTCCTTTCTCCTTCACTTCTTGCTTCATAGAAATAGAAGACTAAGCACAGTGCACAAAAAAAATAGTGGTCTTTTAAACACTGGGTGAATGCTACCTAGCCATTCCCCTGCACTGAGATGTAACAGGCAACTTGTAGGCAACACTGATGCTCAGCTAGCACGCTCCAACCAGAGCTAATAGTGTCACTAGCAGGAATACTAGCAGGGAGATTGAATGGATTTTGATGAAAAGTATGTTCAACTCAGGGAGGTGCACAGCAAAATCCTCATCCTCATCATCTTCAGTGTTGCCACTTTTTATGTTGAGGAGACACTGCACAGTGAATAGTTCTTTGAGATCCTCGTTGCTGCTCTTTTCTGCTGATTATTGGAGAGTTCCCCCTGCTCCTCCCAATTCTCATTTTCTCCCTCCCCTCTTTTGTTTTTAAATTTTTCCT
>NW_011095230.1:0-330 GCF_000146605.3 Meleagris gallopavo | reverse complement strand
ATAAAAATAAATGATAACTAAATGATTATGTCGTTTACAAGAAGTGAAGACTTCCAGTTTTGTATTAAAAGACAGAAAATTAAGATAAAGATACTTTTTAATATTTAATTATTATTTCTCTATTGTGATTTTTCTCTGGAAATCAATCCAGTTGTACTTAAGTGCCCTCACTAAAACAGAGAAATAAATAAACAGAAAAAACTTTATTTAAATAAATTATAAAAATCTTTGTCAGTCAATAATCTAATTAATTATTGCATTTTGGTTGACATTGAACATGTTTGTTTTTCTCTTTGGGAAATGAATAAAGAGAAAATAAATGCTAAACAG
>NW_011095229.1:0-541 GCF_000146605.3 Meleagris gallopavo | reverse complement strand
CTTTTCTGTTTGTCTGCTTCAGACTGGTTTCATCTTTGTGCCTAACTATTAAAAATCTTGTTTAAATTAAATATGCTTTTGCCATAAAAAGTGAAAATTTCCAGCAATACTTAAAATGTGAAAGGAAAATGCGATGATTTATTCACATTCTCTGGAAAAATGTATTCAAACACAACCACTAGAAACAGGGAAGATTGTATTTACTAATGGAAATTCTCTAGAGAATCAGGATGAAAATTCAACCTGTATTGGCAATGCTTCATAGATCAATTTTTTTTTCCTAAAACTGATAGTACAAGCTATTGTGACTGAGGCTGTTACAAAGTACTAGACTTCAAAATGCAAAACCTCTTCTCAGTGCACAAATAACAGGAGTTAGATCTGAGACTGAAAGCAGGGAAAACAAGGTAGGGGAAATCAGAGTTGGAATCTAGTGAAAAAGAGAATAGAATCTGGGACATGGGACCAAATGTGAAGCAGAAACGAGTGGGAGAAGTTGGCAAGACTGGAGTGCAGTGGAGAACAGGGAAAGAGATGGGAA
>NW_011095228.1:0-456 GCF_000146605.3 Meleagris gallopavo | reverse complement strand
CTTTATCACATTTCCTCTTACCAGAACACCTATTCTAAAATTAAATCATATAGAATAAAACTAAACTAGAATCCCAGGAAATGTAGTTCTCCAGTTTGAGAAATATCAGCTTGTAAAATACCTGCGAATAGACAATGTAAAAAGTATGAGGAAGACTAGAAGCCATGATGTATATCACAGCAACTGGCATTTCAGTTTTTACAGTATACTGATAGAAAGTTTTTACACTAACAAACTCTATTTGTTCAATGACATTTATACAAGAAGTAAAATTAGGAGAGAATTTTCTGAGCAGAGCACACAAATGCCTGAACTCATAATCAAAATCATGAAGATAAATGCCTGCACTTTCAGGTGTATGATTAGAGAACATAATTGCTTTTTTTTTTTTGTTGGATAGGAATGGAAATTATTACTTTCACTCTTTAAAATTCTTGCTACATTTTAGAATAATTT
>NW_011095227.1:0-348 GCF_000146605.3 Meleagris gallopavo | reverse complement strand
CTCTGGAGAGAGCTGTGTGTGCCGATGGCTGCAAGTGTCGGTTCGGACCTAAAGGTGCTGCTAATGTCCCCAGAGAGCATCGCAGGGTGGTTTTATACGGAGACATCCAGTGGGAGATCGTAGGTGTTTATGCTGAAAGGATCAGCGAATTTGCAGGGGCGATGAAATTTGATGGAAAAAATAGTTCCTTAATATTCCAACTTGTCTAAGTAATGTTTGTTGCAATGCAATTTATAGGAGAGCAGACCTTGCTGCTGCTGCTTTCTCTCACAAGTAACTGGGGAGTTTTGAGAGAACTGTGATGGGTTTGCAGCCATTCTAATGGTGCTGCAGGGCCCTGCGTAGCAA
>NW_011095226.1:0-322 GCF_000146605.3 Meleagris gallopavo | reverse complement strand
TACATGCAACACAAACGGAAAAAGAATGTTCAGAGACTACGAAGGCACGTCTGTTGGAGGTTTAGATGAGCCCTTTGGTACTAGACTGACAAGATTACAGAAAAAAAAGCAACTTCACTGGAACTTGTATGCTGCTGGAAAGCCAAGCAAACTAGCTTTTAAAAGAAACACTCACATACAAGCAAACAAAAAAACATTAAAAAAAGCAAAAACAAGCCAGCATATATGAAGATGTTGATTTCACAGGAAATTTGCCTAATTTTATTTTTCAAAATGAAGGTGCTGAAGAAGCTGTATTAGTTTTGCTGTTCTCAAAAAAAAC
>NW_011095225.1:0-351 GCF_000146605.3 Meleagris gallopavo | reverse complement strand
ATATAATAGCCACATTCCTGCCATAATTACAGGAAATTGTTTTTTTTTCCTTTACATTTTAACTTCTACTGTGGTTTTCACTGCAGCAGTTGGTGCAAGGTTGTATTGTGTTTGCATTGCCAATCATGAATATTGCATGAATTGTGCCAAGTCTCAGAATCTCAGACTTTTATATTTGGAGGTTTCTTGTAACATGCTATGGAATTCAAAACCTCTGAGACTTTGGGACTTTAATTTAAGCCTGTGGCAATGAAGATGCAGCTGTTCATTTATAAGCAATCATCACAGCTACAGAAGTTGTAAAATTAAATTTGAAAAGCCACTTTCCTGAACTTTTAAAATGATTAAATT
>NW_011095224.1:0-362 GCF_000146605.3 Meleagris gallopavo | reverse complement strand
TGTGCAGTTTGGGGCTCAACAGTAAAAGGATGTAAAAGTATTCTGGATATAAATTATAGAACTATGGATATGAAACTATTACGAAGTGCTCAAAGGAGGGCAACAAAGATGGGGAAGGATTTGGAGGGCAAGACATATGAGGTCTCTTGATTTGTTCAATCCAGAGAACGAGAGGCAGAGGGCAGGCCTCATTCCTGCCTGGGACTTACTCATGAGGGGAAGCAGAGGAGCAGGCGCTTGACAGCAATAGTTTTGTGGTCACAATTAAAGAAAGCCTTCATCCCAAGCCCTTCTGGTAATGCATATACTTTTCAGGATTAAAACAGTAACTGTTTTATATTGTGTATGGTCTTAAGATGAAT
>NW_011095223.1:0-794 GCF_000146605.3 Meleagris gallopavo | reverse complement strand
ATTAAGAACTTGTGTTCCACCCCTGCTGCATTTTACCATGTTCTGAAGAGCATATAAATGATGGGTTATGGGAACATAGTGGGAACAGTTTGACAGAATATACTCAATAACCTATTTCCTATGACAATACTACGCTAGCTATCCATAACTTAAAAAGCGTGTTTATTTCTGTAGAATTTTGAGAAACAAGTTCTGGTGAACCTGGCTTCTGAAATTAAACATGTTCTGCCTCCAGCTCCCCATCCCACTCCTCTGTCAGGGTTTGCTGTGGAATCAGTGGAGGGAAGTAGGTGTAGTATTTTCTCAGAAAAAGCTTGGTGTCCCAGAATAAACCTCTGCAGAAGATGGACACCAGCCAGCATCACCTAGATTAAGTAGTTGAGAGACAGGCAGGATTCTTCTGCCAGCTTTGATACAAGTACCTTTGGCTGGGAATGGAGCAGGCATTACCTGCGGTGATGTCTCAGATTTAGAGCAAGCTCAGCTATTACAGCTCATACTAACTTGACACTTTGTTAATAGCAACTACCATGAAATCTCCGTGCGCTAATACATGGAGCCTTAAATGTCGTTTGCTTTCAGAATGATACGGTGCCTATCCAAGTGTGAAATCTGAATGAAGCTATTGCAGTATAAACTCAAAGCATATAGCTTTTCATTCAGAGGAGCAGGGGCAGAATGCTATCAGTCTGTCTGACTGTCGAAATAGAATTGCCATCTGTTATCAGAATGCCATGTTTCCTGATTAAAACAATGTGACTGAATTACAGCAGTTTGAGTTGTATTTTTCCTAG
>NW_011095222.1:0-1044 GCF_000146605.3 Meleagris gallopavo | reverse complement strand
CTTCCGCTAGAGATCCCACATTTCTTACCATTTCTCCAGTCCTTCAGAAGGAATGTAAGGACAATTTTATGTCTTACTGCTCTAAAGCCAATGTGCAACACTTGGCCAAGTAAGTAGGTGAAGTACAGCCTTTTGTTGAGCTGCTGATGTTAAAATTATCCGCATTAAAAAATAATGAATTGGCTTTGTCTGGATACTTTTGAAAATCTGTGTAAGAGCATAGATGCTGAGCAATACGTTCACTTACTTAAGAACATGTGTTCCCTATGTGTTCCTTTTCCTAACTTTTGCCTAAACATTGTGGATTTGACACCATGTTATATATTTATTATATGTGTGGATAGAAGACCCAGACTAATGTTTCATTGTTTCTGATGGGGCAGGATGAGTAAACAAGAACGAGTAAACAAGAATCAAGATTTGTACCATATCTCCCAGGAAACATTCTAAACCTTGTTAGTCTCTACTAATTGACTTGAGTACTGATGGATACGAATCAGTAGGTAAAATTCAGATTCCTGAAAACAAACATACAAGCCATTTTACTACGACAATAAAAATTTTCTTCATTCTTCAATGTGTATCAAATCACATTCACAGTTGTAAAAATTGCATGGTTAGCTCCAGTGCTGACTTTACCGTGAGAGACTACTACACATATGAGTTACAATGCCAACAAACACAGTGGACTTTTACTGTCTTGGAGCTGCTGCTGCATGTCAGACTGCATTTTGTTACCTCAAGACATCAGAAGCAGGTGGTGGTGGTATGGTAGTAGAGGCTAATACTTCCACCAGTATCCCATTATGTGTTGTTGCTGAATGACAGATGGCAGCAGAGAGGCAGTCTGACAAAATGACATCTGACATAAACTGCATATGAAGAAGAGACGTGGGACTGAATACCTCCATGTAGCAAAAAATGGCACCCAGAGCCATTCATTGATCCTTGTTGAACATTTTATGGAAACCCATAATGCACAGTGCAGCAGTGGCTGGTGTTTTTCTGCAGTGGCAACAGAGACAAGTGTGTCATTTCCACTGG
>NW_011095221.1:0-426 GCF_000146605.3 Meleagris gallopavo | reverse complement strand
TTGCAGATGCATTAAGGAGATGCACATAAGATACTACACTTCATCTGCGAGAGGACCTTCTTACAGTGCAGATAACATGCAGTACTGTTGGAAATAAAATACAAGGCTTCCTCTACTTAAAACCAGAAAGGCGTAGGCTAACTCAGAGTTTTATGGCTCTGTTCTTTCTTCAGTGCCCACACTGACACTGCTGTTTTCTGCAATGTAAATAGACTCAGTATCTCTGTAACAGCAAGGTTACACTATTTAAAGACACTACTAACTTTTCCTTACATTACTAAGGATTGCAAGTTAAGAAGCTCCAAAAAACTTTTTAGGATGTGAGATCTGGGCACTGCCTGCATAGTTTTCAACTAATTAGTTTTACAAACCATATCTGTTTCAACTCTCTTCCTGGGCTACATACTAACTGTTGACAACTGTCTA
>NW_011095220.1:0-391 GCF_000146605.3 Meleagris gallopavo | reverse complement strand
CATACTATTTACATATAAGAAATGCAGTTAATACAAGTATTTTATAAACTTTTAGTCTCAAAGACACATAGGGTGGATGGTGGTGGCAAGACAGGTGTCTGAATTAAGCAGTATATTTTAAACCTAAGTAATTTGGATTTTTAGTTTGGGTGAAGTGGTACTTCTTAATCAGTAACTAATAATTTTCTTGTTTCTGTGTATTTTTTTTCTTATGATAGCTCATTTTGATGGTACTTAGAAATGTATTTGTTTTGATGCTCAGAAGTAGTGCTGATCTTTTCCTTCATACTTTGTTAGGATATACAGCATTTGATTTTGGGGGAGCATACATGGAAAGAGGGCACAAAATGTAGTCATCTAGAATTATAAAATCAGTACCTTTTTATTTTTT
>NW_011095219.1:0-551 GCF_000146605.3 Meleagris gallopavo | reverse complement strand
TTCTACTTCAGTTTGATGGAAATGTTCTTCTGAGTATCAGTGAGCTTCCCCAAGAAGATCTTAGAGATATGCAGTCACAAGAGTGATCAGAGCGTTTGATTTTTCACTAGACTCCCATTAGCTTAGTAAAAGTAAATGATGCTACTAAAAATGAGTTATCTATCAAGACTTGATTTATTGCTAAAGCATTCACAACTGAGGCTACATCTTATTCTTGATTGGTCCACTGAGGTGTTGTACTTCCCCAAAAGCCTTTTCTTTTAATAATCTTCAGAATAAAATCAGATGTTCTGTAGAGTTCCTGTTTACTTGAGTCCATGTAAATACAATCTCTTGCCTATATAGTTTATTCATCTTCACTTTAGTGCACGTAGACACCTTGTGTCAAGATTTTACTTACACAAATGCTCACTTGTATTTCCCCTCCATCTTTTCTCTTATTTATAGAGAAGAGTGGTGTGCCTTTATGTACAGCTTAGTATCTTCTTACCTTATTAATTATATGGACAAACTTTTTTTTTTCTTTTTCCTCAACAGTAATCTGGAATCCT
>NW_011095218.1:0-455 GCF_000146605.3 Meleagris gallopavo | reverse complement strand
CACTTTAGCAGGTGTAACAGAAGTGCAGTGCTCTCTTCAAAAGATAGACATAATGTGACAGGTGGTTTTTACTGATAGTAGTGTGGTAATATGCTGCAAATAGACAGAGGCAGTCTGGGAGATTTTTAATCTCTAAGCATTTTGTTTTCTTGACTGTTTCTTGTGCATTGCAGCATTTAACACAAGGAAGGATGGCTGCATTCAGTGAGACTACTTGAGTTTGATCTATATTGTGACTGACCCATTTACTTTTTTTATATTTGGGATGTTTTCCAGTGTAATACTGTATGGGACTGCTGAATCATAGCCTGAACCTCTAATTAATCACCTGAGGCAAGCAATGAGTCAGCCATGGGAGCACAGGTGAAGGCAATTCACCTGCTGCAGGAAGGGGTGGAGCCTGGCTCCACCTCTACTAGACCCATTTAAGAGTTGACTGTCAGTGGGGAAAGATC
>NW_011095217.1:0-450 GCF_000146605.3 Meleagris gallopavo | reverse complement strand
AAAAGAGAAGATCAACAGCAGAACTGTTAACACGTAGGACCCATCTAGTCCCCCCTCAGATTCTTCTTCCTTGCAGCAGGATAATGGACGATATCAGCTGTTTGCGTGCCCTTGGTCACTGTTCCACAGGCACTTAGTCTCAACTGATACTTCCTAGGTCGCCCCTGTCAGTGCAGCACCTACGTGGAAGAGCAGTGTTGCATAGCAGTCAGAGAGTGAGACAAGCCTTGGAAGTTTATCCACAACATTCCAATGCAAGAAGCAAACTTCACTAAACAAAATAAATCAGGTTGACTGATCCTCTCTTCTTTGACTCCTGCAATAAGGAGTTTCTAACTATGCCCACTCAACACTTCCTTCTAGCAATCTAGGAGCCTCCGTCCTGGTGTGAGAAGTCACCAGCCTCCAGCCTTTAATGCAATGAGAATTTTCACCTACCAAATGCATAGA
>NW_011095216.1:0-462 GCF_000146605.3 Meleagris gallopavo | reverse complement strand
TCTTTGTGAATCATGCTAACTAGTCTCGTATATAATGCTTCAGCACACAGGGAGATACATTTTGTGTATAGTGGTTTAAAAATTCATTATATAGATCTGATGTTTACAGTTGGCTTTTTTTCTGTCACTTCCTGCAAAAACAAAAACAAACAAACAAACAAACAAACAAAAAACCAACAACTGAACAACAACAAAAATTTCCAGTTGTCAAAATTGTATTTGTCATATGCCATAGCATATGAGATTATGAATAAATCTTCTGTCTTCTGCAAATAGAACCTTATAACTGTTAAAAATGGGTTTTTACAGGAATTAACAGGAAATAAACAGCAGTAAGCTGTTTATATGGCAGTCAAACTGGTACAGAACAACCCTGGGCATGGCTAAAATGTGTAGGTGAGGATACTTCATTTGTTTGTTGGCCTCATGGTGAACTTTTAGGTATCTGACTAAAGAAAAGCA
>NW_011095215.1:0-684 GCF_000146605.3 Meleagris gallopavo | reverse complement strand
TTTTGGAAGGGGGGAATCGGTATCTACTTCAGTTGTATATAGAAGGAAAAAAAGCCTATGCTGAATTCCGGGCAAAGTTAAATAGTGTATTAAATAAAAATCTCCTCAGTTTGCAGTTTCAGGGTAACACAGTCCAACACACAGAGTTTATCTTCAGCGTAGTCCTTTGCTATGTGGAAGACTGAGCCTTCAGTGCTTGGTCTGAGTGCATGACTCAGTAGCATGCCACCACATTTGTTTAGTGGGTGAGCTCTTTTCTGAAAGAAAAGGTAGGTGTCTGAGCTTCTTCTCAGTTAGCGATGTTGTGTCAATAATTCACTTGCATTTCCCCAGTATGAAGAGTCAGAGGTACAAAAAGTTAAATCAAGTTGTATCATACAGCCTGCACGGTATATATGATCTCTGACTTTGCTATTTTCTCTAGAAAGAATAAAGAGATGGAACATGGCATAACATGGATTTCTGTTTAACCTGTTGTGTAGATACAGACTGTGTAATTAAGCTTGCTGTAGTGACAGGTTATCCACGTACTGAAATATATCAGTGCTCACTGGAAGTGAGAGTAAAAAAACCTAATAGGTACATTTGTGCATGGCAGTGGTGCCTGGTTAAGTAAGGGCATGTTTCAGCTGATCTCAGCTTTAGGTTAAGTGTCTTCATGCGATACTTACTAAATTTGATCTG
>NW_011095214.1:0-490 GCF_000146605.3 Meleagris gallopavo | reverse complement strand
TGGTTTAAGGTAACAGTTAGCAAAGTCTTTCTCAGACCAAAAAGCCTCTTTCCTTGCATTTTTAGGTTATTAACAAGTATGGAGACTTGTACGGAGCAGAGCGTATAGCAGAACTTTTGGGTTTGGACAAAAATGCCCTTGATTTTAGTCCAGTGGAAGAGAGCGAACCAGAAGCGGCATCTCTTGTATCATGGTATGACTTCAGAGTTTTACAAATTCTCTGTTGCTGTAGCTTCCCTTTCAAAGATAAAAATGGATTTTACATTGAAATTGTAGTGATGTTTTCCTCTGTATGGAAAATTCAAATGGATAAGTCTCTCTTGTGAAGAATTAAAATAAGCAAATATGTTTTAAGACACACACAAAAAATTAACAGCAGACAGAAAAAGTATTGATAACAAGTATCTAGATGTCAGATATTTAGACAAAATTTAGAGATACCTATTCTTCCCTAGTTGATGAAGTCAGGAAGCCAAGTTATTAAAAGCAG
>NW_011095213.1:0-422 GCF_000146605.3 Meleagris gallopavo | reverse complement strand
GCCTTGCTGTGGATGCTAGGTAGGATTTCATCAAAGTATTTTAAGTACTACAAATATAACTACATCAAAACAAGGGAACCTGCAGCTTGCAATTAGCTGTGAACATCTCAGTTTAAAGCACCTTTTCATTTGCATTCACAGAAGGACTCCGTTGCAGGCACAGAGAGCTTGATTCTTCAGTATGTCAACCAGCTGCCTCATCACAACGTTGTCCTTCGTAGCACCACACTTCCCTCACTTGACCACTGGCTTTCCAATTTCTGCAAAAGTAAACCAGAGGCATTGTGGACAGCAGCAGACCCACTGCCTCATTCTCACTTATCTACAGAGCACAGCACAGCCTGTTTGGGCTTTGCTTTTGAGTACTGCACTCTGTATTCTTTATGCTCTTTTAATATAGGGATCTGTTTCAGTTTTTAAAT
>NW_011095212.1:0-412 GCF_000146605.3 Meleagris gallopavo | reverse complement strand
GTAAAGCCAGAGCTGAATTTGATTGCAAGTTATCACATGATTTTTTTGAAAAAAGATTTCTGAGGTAAACATCACAGATTCCAGGAGACTGGTGGGTGTGCAGGGAGGTGAGGGGAGTGGGAGAAAGAGTTGTTGTTTTTTTTCCTGGGGGGTTCAATTTTATATCTGAAGAGTCTTGAAACATTGTTGCAGAGGCTGGTCCTTGAAGTCTGCAATCAGGTGCAAATATAAACCACTGTGAGTGACACAGAGAATGGAAATAAATATTCTTTGTAACACTGGTTGAAAATTTGTGTGAAAAATTTTTCAGTGTCAGATCAGAAAGTCAGTAGTATTCTTTTTCCCCTTTTCTTAACATATACATTAAGAGCGCTGAGTTTCTTGGCAAAACCTGAATGTGCTGAAACCCAAA
>NW_011095211.1:0-486 GCF_000146605.3 Meleagris gallopavo | reverse complement strand
CTCATGTTTGCTTCTCTAATTGCTGAGCCACTCGACTGATTCTGATGTGCAGAAAGATGGAGATGGCATACCTTGCTTGTGGCACTCTGCTTTAGTGCATATAGCACTTAGCTCTTGTGCTTGAGCACCTGTGCCTGCCTGTGCTGGAGCTCCTGGCTAACCTGCGCAGGTGGGACTAAGGAGTCCTGGGGGTGTGGAGCAGAGGGCTGCCAAGCAACGGGATTGGAGGAGAAGGTGCTCTGCTGCAAGCTTTTCTGTTTTGCATGAATACAAATCCCACCACTGCAGAACTACTTCTTCACTTGTTTGTTTTTTTTTTTAAGGCAGAATGTATAGGTAAAAAGCCATTTCTTAGGTGAGGAAGCTTTAAAGAGACTTATTTTTCACATGATATTTGATTTATATTATTGTAAGTTGTGTTTAAAACTTATGTGCACTTTGTCATATGTTACTAGGCTCCCATGCATTAGACGTGTTTTGCAACCA
>NW_011095210.1:0-436 GCF_000146605.3 Meleagris gallopavo | reverse complement strand
TTGGAGCGTTGTTGTTGTGCTACACTGAGAGATGTCCAATGTGAAAGACATAACAAACCTGATCATCTTCTGCTTCTGTGTCACTTAGCTGTGTCAGTTTCAAATACACAAATTCATTTAGTTTAACACCTGGCATGATCACTTTTTTTCTGTATACATTTTAAACCTAGTATTTTCTGCCGCTCAATAAGCTTAAGAAATGTGCTGTTCTTAATTTGTCCACTCTGATAAATAACTTCTCTGGCTACAGATTCAGTACATTATTATGTAAGGATTATTCTCTACATTTTTAATTACTATATATGAACAAGAACAAAATGATTCAAACTAAAATTTAGCTTGCTAATACCATGGAGGTATGAAAAGTTGACTACATAGTTCATTAATGTTTTGTTTTTCTGCAGTGAGCATCCAAAAATTGAGTTCTATCTGAAAA
>NW_011095209.1:0-524 GCF_000146605.3 Meleagris gallopavo | reverse complement strand
AGGTGGTTCAGACACTAGCTTATGATCTCTGATCTAAGATACTTCCTAAAACATTGGGTTTGGATTGATTTCATGATTTATCTGGTTGGTTAAGACTATTGTAAATTATGCAAACGTGTATTGCAATACGTAATACTTCTGGTACTCAGAATAGTTTTTTGATTTGGCCCCATCCCTTCAGTAATATGTGATCTACCTTATGTTTGCAGAGATGCAATGAGTTCCTTGTTCTCAGTCATAAAACATAAATGCATATTGATACACTTCTTTTTTCTTAATCCACTTACTAAATCAGCCTGAAAACTTAACTTGATTCCTGCTGAATCATGAACAATTTGTACAATTTGTGAATCCTGGCTTTTTTTTCTCCACCATAGAGGATTCCCCATAAATAGAAGTGGAACTAAACATGGGTTATAATAAATCATGGTTACTTAAATAACTGCGAAGTTGAAATAACTGTTTGGATTGTAAATTAAATGTTTATTAGCAGAGCTAGCTGCCAAGATTCTATATAACTCACA
>NW_011095208.1:0-470 GCF_000146605.3 Meleagris gallopavo | reverse complement strand
AAACGTTAATCTTGTATAGAAGACTATATCAGTTAATTCTTCTGGCACCAACTGAGGGCTATCTTAATTGCAAGGTTAGACACAGCAACTTCTTCAGAAGCTGAGCTTCTTCCTTGATTAAACATAAATTGTAACACTGCTGTATTCATTCATCTTCATTGCCTCCTAATGTATTTCAAAATACTTTGGCCATATTTACATTTGGTTGTTGCAAATGTTATAAAGCTACAAGGGTATGACTAACTGAAGGACCTTATGGTGCTTTTAACAGAAATAGTTCATATCTACTTAGAGCTGGCTGTCTGAATGTGGTCTTGGGCAACCAGATCTTACGTGACCCTGCTTAAGCAGGAGCACTGCGAAAGATGACCTTTGGAGATCTCTGTTGATCTCAGCCTTTATGTGAATGTGTGAATTAGTTAAAGTACTGTGCCAATCTTTTTTTTTTAATTAAACTCTCCAAATTGTAC
>NW_011095207.1:0-366 GCF_000146605.3 Meleagris gallopavo | reverse complement strand
TTACGGTGGTATTGCCCAGGACTTAATCATAGAAAAAAATTAGTGATACTGACTTCCGAATTTTAAAATTAATGACCAGTGCAGTATTAGGAGTATGTTATGAAATTGCGCATGAAGACTCAGGTTTAGTACCATAACTGCACAAGAAAGCAGTAGAGTCACCATTCCTAGAGGTGTTCAAGAAATGGCACTAATGGCACTAAGGGACATGTTTAGTGAGCGTGATGGGGATGGGTTGATTGCTGGACTAGATGGTTTCAGTGGTCTTTTCCAATCTTAATGATTCTGTAATTTTATGAACAACATAGAAGACAAATATAAGGCTTTATCTAATGAAATGCTAATTGAGAATTATGTTATTACTTT
>NW_011095206.1:0-467 GCF_000146605.3 Meleagris gallopavo | reverse complement strand
TGTTATTTCTTGGCACTTTTGCACATTAAATAAAAGATGTCTTAAAATCTATGTTGCTACTTATTCTGATTCTTCCTGCTGTGTCCTCTTCTGTAGATCAGCTGCCTTAAAGCATGAGCATGCCTTTTGGTTGGACCGCCAGGCTTCTGGGTCTATGTAAAGATACCGTCAGTCGTCCTCTCAGGGATGAACCTGGCAAAGGATAGGAAAGGAATTTAAAAATCTCCACAGGATAAAATAGTGAATTGCAGCAGTGATGCTCCCTCTGAAGAGATGTATTTGCTGCCTTCCAGAGGTGAGCAGAAGAGTAATCTGCCAACACAGTGATTTTGAGGACATCTTGTAATCCTATGTTTCCTTTGTAAATTTTTGTCCTTCCTTTCATTTCCTGTTCGTCTTCTCCTTTTTATTATTCAGTTTCTATTATTTTCATAAGTATATACTCAGGCCTAAGTTTTGTTTGCTGT
>NW_011095205.1:0-463 GCF_000146605.3 Meleagris gallopavo | reverse complement strand
ATGGAGGCGTAGCGTGCTCAGCCTGTTAAATTAGGACAGTGCAACTGTCAGGAAGAGTCTAGTGTCTTGAACTGAATATTATAATTGCACATGTCAATAGCAACTTTAAAACATTAATAACGACTTAATTGAACAGACTGATTCTGAGAGTCTTATGGCCATTTAGGTAATATTTTGGTACTCATTTCTCTAAGCATCATAGTAAAATTATGCAGACAAAATTATATTTAGTTCATTACATAAAATCTGAAGAAAAATTATGAATGAAATGAAATATTCCTGTTGAGAACAGAATGAATTGTGGCTGCTTTTTAAAATATTTTCTCATTTACAAATCTTGTAGAATAAAAACAGAAAGCATTATTTGCACATATATCCCTTGGCACATATTTAGCATCAGGTACAACTCTAACAGAGTTCATCAGCGTAATTAGCTGTTAAACATTTAAATCGTGGTAAAAGT
>NW_011095204.1:0-511 GCF_000146605.3 Meleagris gallopavo | reverse complement strand
AATATATGCTTAAACATTTGATATGTAGTATGACACATTTTTTAGGTTTATTTGTCAGCTCAACTGACAAATATTTAAAAAAAGTAAAACCATCAAATAAACAGGAGAATTGCCAAAATAAACCCAGGACAATCTTGTGATGAGAAAGGAGTTTATAGAGTAGAGCTCAAATATTTAACTGAAACACTTATATGTTGACTTACAGGAATTGAAAGGGTTGTGAATAACTACAACATCAGCATGGGTTATACATTATATATGTAATATAAACATGCTTTTTGTTCTCTTCTGCTGAGAATTACTGTGCAGATAACCTTTGGATAAACATTTTAGGACATGTTTCACTGATGAAAGTATATATTAAGGATTAATATAGTATCCATTCCTATTCCTTGTTTGTTAAATGAGAAAAAAGTAACATTTAAATGTAAATAGAAATAGTAGCCGTTAATGTACTTTCAATGTTTAGAATCTGAAACAGCTTGTTTAATTTAGAGAGGAGGATGCTTTT
>NW_011095203.1:0-319 GCF_000146605.3 Meleagris gallopavo | reverse complement strand
ATTAAGGGTTAAAGATGTGATGGAGGCTTGTGACTAGAACTGAATTTTTACTGTAATCACTCAAGGGTCTGTTCTCACAGGAGTATTTGGTACCTGTGTGGAAATGAGACTTCTCTCCTTCATGTTGGTGGAATATGCAACTCCCATGTATGCCGTGCTCTTCACAGCACCCCCATGTTGCCACTGATTGCGCACAGGCAGCAGCACTTTGCTAACAGAGGAGTGCTGGCAGCTGAGGTGCAGAGCTGCTGCCTGCTCCTCCTGCTTTTGTTCAGGCAATGCTAGGAGACCTGAAGAAGTCAAAACATAATACAAAAAG
>NW_011095202.1:0-415 GCF_000146605.3 Meleagris gallopavo | reverse complement strand
TACAAATGTGTTGTACTTAAAAAGAAAAAAATATATTAACCTTTATGTCCCTTTACATAAATTTGCGTTCATTCTTGTCAGGTGTAACCTTGCCGGTTTTTGAGCATTATCAGGAAGGAGGCGACAGTAAGTAGAAAACATATTCTGCCTTATGTCCTTATGTGTACTGATAGCCATTCTGTGCTAATAGAAGAATACTTCTCATGCCTTGCTGATAAGTCAGCTTACATCATGGGCACAAGAATATTTCTTTTCTCCATATTTTGCTGCTTGCAAAGCTATTTTTGCTTTGTACTGTTTCTCTAACATTAAGGGATTAAATATGGGCTATAGTGGATTTTAGTTTACTAAATCAGTGAGTTTTTCAGATGAGGAGAAGCCTTATTTACCATGTCTTTGAGACTTGCAGATCTTA
>NW_011095201.1:0-699 GCF_000146605.3 Meleagris gallopavo | reverse complement strand
AAATTAAGCCTTTTATTAATAGATACAGTATAAATATCCTTTCTTTTTCACTCTAGTAGCCAAAGTTTGGGGGGGGGAGAGGGGATGGTAGAGAAATGAACTTCACGTTCTAGTGAAATAAAACAAATAAAATGATCAAAAGGATTGTTTTATTTCCAGCTGAAACTCCTTCTACCCATTCTAGAAATTAAATTTCATTTCAAATTGTTCCTAAACCATTATTATGTTTCTCATTGTTCTTCAGTCTACTGAAAATAGGATTTTATCTTCTGTATTTTTATACAACTTTTGAAAATTTTATCATAAGGAATATTTGCACTGTGTTCTAAGGAAATTCTGTCTATAAGACTGAAAATATATTCATTTCTAACAGAAAGGAAGCTTCGTCTTTAACTCTGGAGGCACTAATATTGCTGTTAGATAGTAGATGGATAGATGAAAATTTCACATATTCCTTCACTTGAGAGAAAATACACATTTCATTTTTCTCTCCAGCTGTTTCACTTCCGTTCATCTTCTTGAGATATGTAAGGAAAATATCATAACTGTAGCTTCCCATTACATGTAATCTGATTTGAGCCTGATGACACATTTTGTTAAGACTTCTAAATGATTCCTTAGATCTTAAAAGACATTTATATTTTTGTTTAATCTGTAGAAGTCATAAATGTTAATCATCATTCATACACCTAAACTTTA
>NW_011095200.1:0-437 GCF_000146605.3 Meleagris gallopavo | reverse complement strand
GGAGACAAACTCTGGAGCAATTAGATGCCGTGTTTCCAGAGGCAATTTGTAAAATAAAACTGAGTGTTAAGGCAAATGCTTTTCTGGTGCTTGGCATCTACATGCCAAGAGACATCCAGCACTGCAGATGGCTCGGTGCTAAGCTGGAAGCATGGGAGAAGCATCCAGTGAGGGCACCTCACTGAACTTTTGCACTTGATCACCACATAACCAGTCTCAATCCAGTTCTTCTTAGAAAAATTAAGTCTGATCTGACTTGCAAGGCTGTGACGTTAATGCAGAATTAGATTCCCATTTCAGTGACTGAATTCAGCTCTTTTTGCTAATCAGTTGCGATTGGAGCACGTGCAGTTCATTTAAGGCAGTCTGAAAGCAAGGAAAGTCAAGCAGGCAGCTCATTAAGTTCACGCTTCACTAAGAAGTCTGAATGTTCTGAT
>NW_011095199.1:0-484 GCF_000146605.3 Meleagris gallopavo | reverse complement strand
TGCATTCACAACTAGATATAAATATAGGAACATTAAATTAAAAAAAAAGCCTCATGCTTTTATCTTCAAATATATACTATCGCTCAGCTAATTTATTACACATACTGCCATAATTTTTTTAAATTATTTCTGGGTTGTAGAAACTAATTAAATAGATTTCCAGATACAAACTCCCTAACTGCTTTAGAGCATATCACTTGAGATATGATAGTTTTAATAATATATACCCAATACAAAAAAAAAGAAAGTAAAAAGTAAAAAAGCCTCTGACTACTTTAAAGCTTGTTTCTCATGTGGAAGGGATCATAACCTGTGTGTAGATATAATGTAGAAATTTTTATTCAGCTTTGTAGAGTGCAAGAGTTTGTAATGAAGAACGGTCTATTTTTATTGAGTTTTCACTACTTGCTGAATAAAGAAAACTATTTTTATCAAAGGAAAAGAAATTTATCGTTGGCCTGTGAGAGAATCCCTGAAAACCATG
>NW_011095198.1:0-462 GCF_000146605.3 Meleagris gallopavo | reverse complement strand
ACAAGGTTAAGCTGCATTTATTTGAGCCTCTCTGCCCCTAAACAATATATTTGAATTGAAGAAAGCTATTGAAGTGATCCTTCAACAAATGTCTGAGAGTGATGCTTTTCATACTTAACTTGAGTTCTTACTGTGAACTCAAATTCATGTAAGCTGTGTTGTAGTCAGTCTCTTAAAACCAGCAAGCAGTTTCTGGCTGTAGCCGAAACTAGTGCTTCAGAGGGAGAAGAGATGCTGGAAACAAAGAAATTCTTTCTTGATTATTGTATTCTTGCATTTACAATTAGAGCCATAACTTGCACAATTCCAAAGCTTGCTGTGAGAAAGCTATCAAAGCCTTCCCTTACTATCACCCACTTAAGCATGAATGAGAACTTGCTGTCTTTTAAAAACAGATGGAGGAGCTGTCCTTATCTCATCCACGTAGTTCTATCTAGGCTCTTTTGAATGCACAAGGTGAAT
>NW_011095197.1:0-379 GCF_000146605.3 Meleagris gallopavo | reverse complement strand
GATTCTATCAGAAATACATACACCACATTACAGTTGAGTTGTCAATTACTAAACAATTCCCAATTGTTCAAGAATTTTAAGACAACAGTTTACCTTCATCATGTGAAAGATAATTGATCATTTGTAAAATATATATACTTCAAATGATCACAAATAACCACTTGGAATGCAAAGAAATGCAAGTTTATCAGTAATAAGTTTTTGCATATGAGTTAAAGAAAGACTTCTTATACTGCATAACAAACACTTTGGATTTAACCTAGTCATAATACCTAGACTAAAAATAGAACAACAGAGCAGCATTTCAGTAGAAAAGATGCAGAGAACTCCACTAGAAAACAGAAGGAGAAATATATGTTCAGGAAGAAAATAAGTAAAC
>NW_011095196.1:0-452 GCF_000146605.3 Meleagris gallopavo | reverse complement strand
CCAACCTCGTGGTCTTCTCTGATGGACAAAGGAAGGGCAACTGATGTTGTCTGACAGGACTTGGGCCTTTGACATGGTCCCACACCACATCCTTATTTCTGAATTGGAGATATACGGATTTGAAGGCTGGAATATTTAGTGAATAAAGATTGCAGCAATGGTTGCAGTAAAGGGTTGTGGTCAATGTGTCGATGCCCAGGTGGAGGCTGTGATTGTTCCCTCTACTCTGCCCCTCATGAGGCCTCATCTGGATAAAGGGGACAGCTGAAGATTCTTTAAGGTAGTTAGGTGCTGTTTTTTTTGATAGCATAGTCTAGATATCTCTTTCAAATGTGATTCGGGTCAAGAACGTCAAACCTTTTTAAGACAGCGGGACGTTGCGAATTAATACTTAGGCCAGTTTTGAAGAGTTGAATTCTTCAGTTAATTGTGTTTCTGAGTAGTGCAATATT
>NW_011095195.1:0-470 GCF_000146605.3 Meleagris gallopavo | reverse complement strand
ACTTCAGGGTACTATGTATTAATTAAAAAAAAGAAATGTTTTCAAATGATTTCATTTGCAGATTTCTGCAGTTCAGAAGGATTTAATTCATGCATTTCTCTTTTCCGTACAAGAAAGATCATATTTAGTTTGCTCTATTAACTATTAATAATTTTATAGGGAAGAGAGAGAAAGTAAGCCTCAAGACTCATCAGTATAGTATAGATAGCCAGCCCAAATAATTCTGGGTAAAAAAAAATAAAAAATACGACTCATACATTAAATGTTTAACACTCATAGTAGAAATGCTAAGTCACAACTTGAACCAGTGAATGAGCATCTGATGGGCAGGCAGGGTCAACAAAGGGGAGCTCAGGTGTATGCAATGTGCCTGAGTGACCAGAAGGGGTGGAGCCAAAATCCACCCCTTCCCAGACCTCATTTAAGTGTTGGCAATGCTTCTCAAGGTAAGCAGCTTTTCCTTTTTTTTT
>NW_011095194.1:0-462 GCF_000146605.3 Meleagris gallopavo | reverse complement strand
AGAATAAATTCCGGGTGTCATCCAAAATCTGCCCCATGTTCAGGAGCTTTGATTATCTTTGTTGATGTATAGAAATGTGCCCCCTATTTATTTTCTGATGTTTTTTTCCCTAGTTCTGGCTGGGACAAAAGCAAAAGTGCTGACATACGCTGCGAGTCTCTTCTTGCAAGACTTACCAGAGGTCTCGGGGAAGCCTGATTCTCTTCCTCATCCCAGCCAAGCTCAGAGAAACTGTGGATTGCTTCAGTAAGTGCAGTAACTTTTGGGTGCTTCTCTGGTTTTCTTCTAAACTGTTTATGAATGTTTGCCCACTTACTGAATCTCCCAAACTTAAACAAACAAACAAACGTGCAGTTATCCTAACTAGCGTGCTATCTACATTCAAAATATTTTTAAATATTCTGAATGTAACAGACAAAACTCAATACTGTGTTATTATTATGAGTAATGATTTGTTCTGAC
>NW_011095193.1:0-523 GCF_000146605.3 Meleagris gallopavo | reverse complement strand
TGATTTCTATGTGATTGCTATCTGACTCTTACTCTGTAAAACTTGACTTTCAAGACCAGTTTTCTCTTAGCCCTCCGGTCTCCAGTGCATTTCTCCTGGGGTCACCAGGTCAGCTCTTCGTCCTGCTGAACAATTGTGATACTTAAAACCGGTGTGGAGTATTCACACTTGAAGTATTGTGGCACTAGAATGCAGTAGTTTGGGGTAAGAGTAATGTAAGGAATTGCTCTGTCGCTCACCCAGTGATGGCGTCAACACAGCAACCAGCAGGCTGTGCTGCAATAAGGGAAAGTTATTTCTTTCAGGTCGGTGGCATGGTCTCCCCTTGTGCCTACACAAAGCAAATGAGCTTTCTAGGTTTCCAGTGAAAAAGGAAACAGTCAAATGTATATAGTTTATGAAGTATCAGTCTCAGAAGAAGAATGGATGGGGAAGTCAGTCTGAACCGAGAAGGAACTTTTAAAAGGACCATTTTGCTACTAGTGAGCAAATTTTGAGGGAGGGGTCTTTTTGCCAAGTTGCA
>NW_011095192.1:0-447 GCF_000146605.3 Meleagris gallopavo | reverse complement strand
TGCCTCTATTCATCAGAAAAAGGAGTTAGAAGACAGGGATCAGCATACCCAATTTCTTACCCACAACAGGGCCTTCAGACAGAGGCCCTTTGACAATTAAGGACAGACTAATTTAGAGCTCATTCTTACATATTAGCAAGTGAGTTGAGCATTTAAGTAAGTAGAGACCAACACAGGCAAGGTATATCCAGTGTTGATGTTAACATCTTGTCTATAAAGAACAACAAAACAAACCCAAAACTCTTTCGCTGCTGTACACACACTCCCCAATTAAACTGTGAGTGCCCCAAATCACATGGATTTTTCAGATAATTCACGACCCAGGTTTAGAACAAATTCTTCATGATTTAAAGCTTCTCACAAAGTTGGAAAGACACACAGAAGACAAGTCCTGATACGTTTTTAGTAGCAGGCTGGAAGCTAGCAGTACTAGGTACCACAAACTGA
>NW_011095191.1:0-442 GCF_000146605.3 Meleagris gallopavo | reverse complement strand
AATAGAGCTGTTAATAAAAATTCAAGCCAACTGATGAGGAACTTGTTGGAAAGGCTTTTTTTGTTTTGTAGTAACTTGTGCCAGCTGATCTCATAAAAATAGAATTACTGCTTTCAACGAATTTTGCTTCCTTAAATCATTGATAAACGGTTGGCGTTTTCTTTTATTTGTGCACTTGATTTATCAAAGGTTTAGAGGTGAATACAGCTGTTGGTTTGGGATTTAAAAATAAATTAAAAAGGCAAACTCCTTTATAATGAGAGCTGAACTTTAAGGTCTACTGACTTCAATGCATCTGTTTAAGCTTCTGCCTGAACTGTAGTAATGAGGTATAGTACAGGTAAGTAGTTTCTTTTTTTTTTTGTATTTTTTTTTAATGGGGCCAGTTAGAAAGGTGAATATTTGTTCTTTCTGTTTGGGTTCAGCATTGCTTTAAGTGCTT
>NW_011095190.1:0-689 GCF_000146605.3 Meleagris gallopavo | reverse complement strand
ATGGAGAACTTGTGACATCAGAGACCTGAATATCTAAAAATAGTTTGTAGAAAGTATCCTATAAATAACTAGAGAAGAGCTCAAATATAATCTGGTTTGTTCTGAGGGTGTGGTGAGCAGTTGACTGTGAGGTCTATAAAGTGCAAAGATTCTCAGTCGTAGCTTTGCTTTATGCTTTGTATTTCAGAACTTTTAGAAGTTTTCAGAATTTTTATAAGTCTGAACTTATTTTTGTGGACAGAAAAAAATGTCAGAAGTTGTTTATTCCCACCCCCTGGTAACTAAGTGACGTATTGATGGAGTTAAGCAGGTTAAGGCATTAAGGATTGTAATTCAAAGGGGAAAAAAAAGAGATCACTTTCACCCATTCAACTAATGTTGCAAATATTTACTATTTACTCTTTTACTATTTACTATTAATAGTGTTTTATGTAGTAAAGCATTAACAAGTGTTGACTATTAAAACTTCTGTGCTAAAAAGAAAACTTGGAAATTAACTTGAGATCAGGATGCAGGAGTCCAAACCAAAAAAGATTCAATTTAAAGGGATGAGCCTGGGGGGGAAATCTTATCAGATATTTAAGACAGCAGCGATATTTTTAATTCTACAGAGAATATAAGCTCAGTTTAAATCAAGGACTGGCATGTTTAACTTTAAAACAATGAAATCTGCAGTCTTAACTGTCTGT
>NW_011095188.1:0-318 GCF_000146605.3 Meleagris gallopavo | reverse complement strand
CAAGTTTAAAAAAAAAAAAAAGAAGTCTGCGTCTGGAGTTAGAGGTGTGGGAGGAAGCTGGATGTACTAGTGCTGAGTATGCAGATGTACCGCTTATGTTTGGGAAGAGAGGTGGTATTGCCACGTTCCTCTGTTTAGAAGTGCTGGGATAGATTGGGAATGCCCATTCTGGTGCTAAAATTACAATTGCAATAATACTGTAGCCATTGTGCCTTTGTCCCCTGCTGTGTCTGATGAGCATTTCTGGAAAAAATAATGCCAAATTAATGCTGTTTCCAGAAATTTAGATGTGCTCTGACTGTGCAAAAACAGTCTTTT
>NW_011095187.1:0-396 GCF_000146605.3 Meleagris gallopavo | reverse complement strand
TTGTGTTTTACGAGCAATGGTTTTTGTAGACACCAATATTCTGAAGCAGGCTCAAGACCCAGTTCCTGGTAGACACAATCCCTCACTCTATTCCATATCTCTCATACCATGATTGTGATTTTTGTAGATGCACCTTTAATTATAAAATTTTTCCACACATTACAATGAATATCTAAATCCCAGTTAGTGGCTTTGTGTTGTACTATACTAAAAATAGGTGCTTCAAAAGCCAGCTGTGTATCCAACCTGGTTAACAAAGAGTATTTTTAAGCCTCTGAAAATAACCAAGAAAGACAATGGAAAAGCTTTTGTAGTAAGTTCTCCCTGTTTCCTGACCTGGTCCATTCACATATCTGAACTGTTTACGATTCAGGAGCTTATGCTTTAGGTTAAAAT
>NW_011095186.1:0-369 GCF_000146605.3 Meleagris gallopavo | reverse complement strand
TCTAACTATCATCTTTTTAAGCAAAGCAAAACACTCTTCCTGCCTTCACTTTTGCACAAGCACACTGTTCTAGCAGACTTATTTTTACAGGTTGGATAATTAGATTTATTTTTTTTTTTGCTGAACACCTAGTTAAACCTATTTTAATTGCAATTTTACACATGGAATAACTTTAGAGTAGACTTCTAAAAGGTCACTGTGGCATTTTCAACTCTATTCATACACTTAGGCTGAGAAATTAAGCCCATATATTTTAAGAGGCAGAAGAGGTTTAGGAGGAAGTTTTTCACTTAGAGGGTGGTGACGCACTGGAACGGGTTGCCCAAGGAGGCTGTGGATGCCCCGTCCCTGGAGGCATTCAGTGCCAGG
>NW_011095185.1:0-459 GCF_000146605.3 Meleagris gallopavo | reverse complement strand
TTCATAATGGAAGGGCTGCAGAAAACAATTTCTGTCTGTATAGTCTTGGAGTTGTGTTGTGCACAAGTGTTGTCTAGACAATAAAGGCTTTCAAAAACCAGATGGCTGGATGCAGAAATGGTTTGTGCACGCTCATTCATCATGCTAGGCCTTACTAATGGGTTGGTTCTTTCCTCTTCCTCTTCTATCCATGAGATTCTGTTTTTTGCTAAAGGTGGAGTTGCTGATCAGTCAAAACTTTGCCATCAAAGACTTCAGGCTGAATTTTAAAACTACCTCTTATCTTTATTAGTTTTGATTTATATAATGTTTTGTGAAAAAACAGATGCTTTTAAAAATAGCTTTCTGAAAAATATTTTACGTTTCTGTTCTAAACACTTGTTCTTAACATATAAACTTATGCACAATTTTTTGTGCATTTGCTATTTGAATTTTTATAAAAATTATCTTGTTTTCAGT
>NW_011095184.1:0-323 GCF_000146605.3 Meleagris gallopavo | reverse complement strand
CCCATAACTCTAACTCAACTAGGCAGATATCAACCAAGACCAATACAGAGGCTTGGTTCATAAACTGTAAGTTTATGATGTTTTATTTACTGGCAAAAATTGTATGGCGTCTTGAATTCTTCTGATCTATGTGCAGTAATTGTCACTGCTTCTTAGAAGCAATGTAATGCACAATATGCTACTGTGAAGGGTATGTGAAGCAGTCCAGAAGCACAGACTCTCTAGACCTGTGGCACTATAGAGAGGGAGTAGGGATGGAAGCATAAAGAGAAAGCAAAAAGAGAATTTAAATAGTATTAAAGCAAACAGGATCTGATTTACTT
>NW_011095183.1:0-542 GCF_000146605.3 Meleagris gallopavo | reverse complement strand
CCATCCACTGTTTGGTCTCCATGAACATTCAGCAAACGTCAATGAATTCCAATGGGTGTCTTTTTTTCTGCGTGGAGGAATTCAATTCCATACCTTTGCTTCTTTCACACTTCCATGTCAGACACCATTTTGCTTCTCTGCTGCCATCTGTCACATGGCAACAAAATGTAACAATATTGTTGGGAAGTTCAGTTTCTACTTCCATCCCATCAGCATCTGCCTCTGATGTCATAGGCCAACATAAAATAGGAGGCACAACTTTCAGAATACCCCCTGTATATTGTCTCATTTAATATTTCTGTTATTTTTGCCCTGGCTTTTAAGCATTCCAACCTATTCATGCTTCTCTTACATAAATGGAAGGTAAACAGATGTGCTGGAATCTCTCCTGACACTTAAGCATCTCACAGTGGTATATTTTAATTTCTGGCACACATTATGATTTGTACTTAATGGATTCTCTGTTCTTATGCCATTTTGTTATAATCAGCATGTATTTTAGTCATTGATCAGCAACTCCATTTGTCTTTCATATCACAATT
>NW_011095182.1:0-631 GCF_000146605.3 Meleagris gallopavo | reverse complement strand
TACCAAATGTCTTCAACAACAGAGAGCCATTGTAAAGCTATTGTTGCAGTGTTCTTGTCAATCTTGTTTGCCATAAGGACTTTCTGGCTCTCAGTGGTAACAATACAGTCACAACTGCCTAATAGTTTGCTCCTGGAGCCTCTGATGTATAATGATTGTAACAAAAGTATGCAGTTTTCAGCTCTTAAGAAACACAGCTACCCAGAAGGAATACTTTCACAGTAGAAATTGGATTAAACAGTAAAAACGTGAAGAGTGACCCTCAGAAGTCTTTAAAAAACTGCAGCCATAAAAACAAACAAACAAAACAACAACAACAACAACAAAAAAAACATGCCACACATCCACTGAGTCAGTATTTTCAAGAGACTAATAAAATGGAAGGACTTTGTGATATTATGGAAGCACCTGAAAAAGCTGAATAATATTTATTTCTTTGTAGCTCCAAGGGTTATTATTGAAAATACTCTTTCTGCTGAAGCTGAGACACAGAATATGAAAAAACACATTGGATTTCTGAACAGTATATGGTGATTTTTCTTCACAAAAAAAATTAAGGCCTCAACACTTGTTAGTATACAACACTTTCCAACTGATTTCTCAGAATGAAAGTAGAATATTGGATTTATTT
>NW_011095181.1:0-1938 GCF_000146605.3 Meleagris gallopavo | reverse complement strand
TCCATGCAGTTTGAACTCTGCAACACTCTAAGGAAGAAATGGCTTTTTTTTTTTCCTATTTATATCATTTCACTGTTCTGCTCATAGATTGCTCAATAATATTAGGTCTAGTTCTAATATTTCTAACTTTTAAACAACTTGAACTGCTGCTATTTTAAAATAAATAAATTTACCAAAAATGGTTTCCTCATTCTCATTCTTCTGCCCCAAAATGTCAGTTTTCTATTAACTTCAAAAATTATTGTCCTTTAAACTCCAACGGGGTAAGCATGAAAAACTGTGTTATTATAACATGCAAGTTATTACAGCACATACCAGTGACAAAAAAAGGTTACAGAATGGATTCCTAATGTTCTGGTAAGTCACAACAGCTTATTTTGTCACAACTAGAATCAGATAACTTAATTCTAATAGAAAGAGGAGGCACACAGCTTTGCAATGGAACATAGAACATTCTCTTCCAAGGTGCTGGGGAGACTCAAGATACCAGATCACTGAATCAGCAGTATTTTGACCTTATCACAGACAGCAGATCTGATCTTGCCAGATAAATGTTGACAAACATAAGCTGACTCACAAAGCCAATCATTAAGATATCAGTGAACGCATTGCAACATCCTTTTTCAAAAAAGAGCTGGACACTCAATTGGAAATAAAGAAACTCTGAAAACTAGAGAAGAAAACCCTCATTTCTCTTACTATTCTAAGGCATGATCAAACCTTATGCATAATGGCTGGATATTTCCCAGTGTTTCCCTACATTTTTATTTATTTTTAAGTCTTCTGCTACTATATTCGAAGTCCTATTTGCAGTTATCTTAAGGAATACCAACTCCAGTGCAAATCAAGCTTTTGAAGCATGCAGTGCTAAACTGGACCTATAGCACTGTTACACTATAGGAAGTTGTTTCAGGTTGTCATCTAAGTACAAGGAAAGCATGGCTTGAAGCCAATAAAAAGAGCATTAGTTCTGTCCTCCAAAAGTATCTTTGAGTGACAACACTTATTGTCTATCTCCTCTAGAACCACAAAGGCACTGACAACAATCTCAAGATTTAAGCCAAAAGGTACCAGATGAGCATATGGTATCTCATAGTCAATTTGGTCATTAAAAAGTATATTAAGAGCTATACTGGTGCTCTGAAAAAGACAATGTGCTGGTTTGTTTTGGGCTATTCAACTTTCTCTACTCCATTACGTCTGTTTAAAAAGAGAAGTTTTATATTGCAAGGTCAAAGTGGTGTGGTTTTCTATCGACAGATGAAAAAGTAAACAATACAGATGTTGTAAATAAATGAATGCTTCTCAGATGGCAAACTTCTAAATTGTCCTGCAAGTCATAAGTAACGCTACAGGAGCAAAACAGTTTTAAGCTGGGAACAAACTTTTTGAAAACAAAAAATGGAGTTGAACTGTTCTCCACTTCTATACAGCTGTGTATGAAAAAAAATCAGCTCATTCATTTAATTAGAGGAAAAATATACCTTGGAAAGAAACAGTATTTTGCAAATCGTGAAAATTACAGTGCTATTTCCCTTGTAACTAACATACCATTACTGATTTCTAATGTGAAAGACCATAAAACTGTTTGGTGGTGGAAAGAACAGTAAATTCAGGTATTTGAAGATTTAAATAGAACTATTTCTAGTTTTATTAGGCATATCAAAATCATAGCTAAACATCAGCAGCAGGCTGGTGCTTTTAGGAAAACTGTAGTTAAATCAGTAAAAGTTTATGTTTCTTGGCACACGGAAACCATCCCACTAAGCCTCTTTAAAGTCCAGTATCTTGGAGGAGGTAACATTTACTGTTTACTATACTTCTGGTTGTTAAGTGTTACCAGGAAGGTCCTGTTTTTCCATGACATCAGTTGCATTCCAACAGAAATGTGTGCTCAGGAGCTTCAGTAACAACTGTAGTCTTCACGAACTGCAGCTC
>NW_011095180.1:0-597 GCF_000146605.3 Meleagris gallopavo | reverse complement strand
CCCAGAGAGATAATCTTACAGGAAGATATTCTGGGAATGCAGTTGTTTTCAACAGCATTAACTGTGGGCTGGGTTAACGTAGTGTATTATGCAGAGCCTGAGTAGGATAAATTTTTGTAGCTATTATAAGTGTCCAAGAAGGAAATCTAAAATTATTTGTAGGCAATCATTGCTGAAATCCCTGCTACCTACTTGTGCACACAGGAAATTTCTCAACATCTGTGAGATCTGTGGCTTGGACAGGTAGACTCTTTGCTGGGTGAAGAACTGGCTGGATGGCCAGGCCCAGAGAGTGGTAATGAGTGGAGTGAGGTCCAGCTGGTGACTGGTCACGAGCGGTGGCCAGGGGGCAGATACAGGAGTCCATCCTGTTTAATATTATTATTAATGATTTGGATGTGGAAATTGAGCACACCTTCAGTAAGTTTTCAGACACCAAGTTGGGGGTTGTGTCGATCTCCCTGAGGGTAGGAAGGCCCTACAGAGGAACCTTGGCAGACTGGATTAATGGGCTGAAGCCAGTGGGATGAAGTTCAAGCAAGACCAAGTGCTGCGTCCTGCACTTTGGCCCCAACAACCCCAGGCAACGCTACGGGC
>NW_011095179.1:0-501 GCF_000146605.3 Meleagris gallopavo | reverse complement strand
GATGAGAGCACATTAAGCTGGCAGCTTCTTCATAGCAAACCTTCCGCATACGCGTTTAAAGATCTTCCACCGTGTAGTTTATACATGTTTCTAACTGGAGACCAAGCGTGGTTTTTAGAGGGAGTCTGCTAACCAGAGTGTATATGGCTGTGAGAGATGTATTTACTTTGTGTGTGGGAAGGTGGCAATTGATAGAAGGAGTCTTGTCTGCGGAACAGAAGTGGAGATATGAAGCAAATCACTTGTTTGCCCAGAACCTTGCCAGTCTTTTTTTTTCCCCCCTCAGATAAAACATTTTACATTGCTCCTCAAACCTGCTTTCATCCTAAATCACAGCTACAGCTGTAAGCTGTAGGGAGCTCAGAGAGTGTTGAGACACCACTCTCGGACATAGGGTTGGATTTGGGTGATGCTGTGGGCTTGGACTTGATGATGATCCTTGTGGGTCTCTTCCAACTTGAGATATTCTGTGATTCTATGATCCAAAACTGAAGGGAGCAG
>NW_011095178.1:0-358 GCF_000146605.3 Meleagris gallopavo | reverse complement strand
AAATAATTCTAATAGTTAGGAGAGGGGAAGTCTTTTCAGTGTTAGAGGGGAGGAAAATATCTGATTAATCTGGAGACCAGCTGAACACTGCTTTGAAAACTCTGGAATCATTCATCAAATCAGTCAATGTTAGTTTTCTGAAGGATTTTTAGTATGCTTATCAAAGCAGTAATCTATGCTTTGTGAGGACATCTGGAGTACTAGCACTGGTCAGTCAAGCAGCTGAACATGTTGTTCAGCTACCAGGGTGATTGTGCAGTCTCCATTCTTGGAGGTTTTCCAGGCCAGACTGAATAAAACTTTGAGTGATGCAGTCTGATTCCGTAATTGACTCTCTTTTGAGTAGGCGAACTACTGA
>NW_011095177.1:0-304 GCF_000146605.3 Meleagris gallopavo | reverse complement strand
CCTGAGTTTGGGTGGAATTTTTGATGCCACAAGAAGGGAAAGGAAATAACGATATTGAGCCTGTTATTTAGCACTAAAAAAAATAAGTAGTAATAAGACTAGTAATAAGTAACTAGTCTTTCGGTATGGAGATGCTGAAATGTTATAAAAAGCAAGAGATTGCTTGATGTTGTCTGACATTTAGACAGTTCAGTCTTTTTCAAAACACTTTGGTCTCCTCACATTTCAGAAAAAAACAAACAAAAAAGATGTGTAGAATAAGGAGGGAAGTTTGGAAGTGAATATTGTCTGGTGAGTTGATGTG
>NW_011095176.1:0-431 GCF_000146605.3 Meleagris gallopavo | reverse complement strand
CCAGAATACAAACTACAGGACTGGACACCGACTCATGCGACCTGGTGTAGGGAACCTGCTTTGGCAGGAAGGTTGGACTTGATCTCTGGAGGTCCCTTCCAACGCCTACAATTCTGTAATTCTGTGACTATAAATCTCTCCAAAGCAAGCCACATTAAGAGTCTGCATTTCTAAAGGATTTTCCTCCATACTTCACATGGTTACTCTGAGCAGCCCCAGTAAAGCTAACCACAAGACAAATCTTGATGGCCCTTCAGATCTGCCCCAGCAGCACCTGAGTCAGCATTAAGCTCAGTTCAGGGCTTGGACAGCACAGCTTCACAATCTGAGCCTGAAGCAGAATCCTCAGCAACCTCAGGAAGCAAACAGTCCAAAAGGAACAGGGATGGGGAAGCACAAGTTAAGATATCACCAGCCTTTCAAAGTTACAT
>NW_011095175.1:0-794 GCF_000146605.3 Meleagris gallopavo | reverse complement strand
TATTCTATCCATAAAAACACTGAAAAGCTCAAAAGAAGGAATCTGAACTGCTAAAATGGGCATTGTGACTGAATCCTTAATATTTGCCAGGGACGGACTCACCATGTTTGTCATTTAGTTCTACTGTTATTTCTTAAGATCTGAGCACTGCATCAGCTTTGCCAAGTCTGTGAGCTCATGGGATCTGCTGGTTCAGTTTCATTTTTCAGCTGTCAGGGATCTTTTTTGGTCAGGATTTTACCATCTTAGATAAGACAAGGCTTAGTTAGTGCTAGGAAAAGGGGGAATGGCTTTAAACTAAAAGAGGTGAGATTTAGGTTAGATGTTAGGAATAAATGTTTTACTCAGAGGGTAAGGTACTGGTACAGGCTGCCCAGAGAGTTGTGGATGCCCCATTCCTGGTGACATTCAGGGCCAGGGTGGATGGGGCTGTGGGCCTTGATCTGGTGGGGAGCAGCTTGCAACTATATGATCTTTAAGTTCCCCTCCAACCTAAGCCATGCTGTGATTTTGTGTTAAGGCTTGACTTGTCTCAGGACTTTTCAATGGTAAATGGTGAGCTTCTTCCTGTTACTGCCATCTTCAGACTGGTTAGACCATAGAAGATAAGAGAGAAACAGTCTATGTGCCTTTCTGGGAAATGCAGAGAAAAAAAATCTTGTTTACATAAGATGAGGGACTCCTGTTACTTATCAACCTAGCTGGCCATTGACAAAAGCCCAGCTGCCAACTCCTATCCATGTTTCACAACCGCCCCTTGTGGGTCTAATACCAAAAAGACAAGCTCTAATTCT
>NW_011095174.1:0-512 GCF_000146605.3 Meleagris gallopavo | reverse complement strand
AGTGAGCAGTATATCACCATCCTTATAGTGTCTCTGTCCACATAAGGCTTTTTACCCCTACAAAACAATGATAGGAGACTTAATAGTACAGGTGGAGCATACAGGGGTCACCTCAGACACCTCAGCTGAAGGCAGCTGGCCCTGGCCTCATCCTAGGGGTATGTATTAAAATTAAAACTACTTTTATTTTGTATGTCTATTTACTATAGTGTGTTGTGTTGGGAATGGAGTGTTATTGGGTGTCTGTATTTTATGTTACGTGTTTTATTTCTATATGTGTTTTATTTTTATTTATTTTTGCTGACTTTGTTGAGAAGTCAGCATTTTGATGAGATGAGTGTGCATGGATGTTAAAGGGAAGTACTGTGTTGAGTGCATAAAAGAGACTGATGTCTTTAAATTAATCATCTTGTGCCCATTATGTTGGTGGTAGAGCAGTGTGAGGTTACACAGCCAGGTTACAGCCACAGGAGAGCCCCTGAGCAAGAGGTAGAGCCATGAGAAAGAGTGGT
>NW_011095173.1:0-399 GCF_000146605.3 Meleagris gallopavo | reverse complement strand
GGTAATTATACATTAAATTCGTGCAGTATATTTAATAAAAAAAAATACTGTGTTACTTATGATGTTACTTATGACACCTGAAGTATTGTGTCCAGTTCTGGGCTCCTTGGTGCAAAAAAGACAGAGATCTCCTGGAAAGAGTCCAGCAGAGGGCTACAAAGATGATAAAGGGCCTGGAGAGCACCTGTCATATGAGGAAAGGCTGAGCGACCTGGGTCTGTTCAACCTTGAGAAAAGAAGACTCAGAGGGGATTTGATCAATATCTGTAAATATCTAAGGTGTGGAGGCAAAGTGACAAGGCTAGACTCTTTTCAGCAGTGCGTGGAGATAGGGCAAGGGGAAATGGCCACAAATTGAAGCATAGGAATTTCCGCAAAAATGTGTGTGAGTGACTTCTG
>NW_011095172.1:0-336 GCF_000146605.3 Meleagris gallopavo | reverse complement strand
TAACTGATGGCAGAATTACATTGATGTAAAGATGGCATTGATATGGTCAGGAGCAACTGAGATCATTACAGAGCAGACTTTAGACATTTATTCCCTTTGCAGTGTAGTCTTCAACCATTCTCAGACATGCTGCAGAGCTGATTTCCATAATTACACCTCATAGAGTTTTCACTAACTGAAAACAGTGTGAGGGGCCTCATTACCATCTGAGTTGAGATGAGGTAATAATGTCAATAGTTCAGAGAGGCTTTGTGCTAATGAAAGCAAGATCTGTGTTTTGTTCCCACCTCCTAAAGTGCTTCCTGTGTGACTTTTAGCAATTTAGTGAAATATTCT
>NW_011095171.1:0-475 GCF_000146605.3 Meleagris gallopavo | reverse complement strand
TGTGACAGATCTATGATTACACTGTTTACCCTTACAAGTATAGTGAATACACTAGAATGCATTACAAAGATTCTCAGACTAACAAAATGGACTTACTGAAATAGTTACTAATTCTAGCTGATAATACAAAACACTTTCTTACTAATAAGGTAAGGACAACATTATCTTACTCTCTGGGTCATCTTTGATCCACATGAAGTCCCAACATATCACGTTACAACAAAAGATGACACGTGAAACAAGTACTCCCCTAATATCTCCATTATCTGACAATCCATGGTCTCTGTATCTTTATCAGAATTTCTAATTTCTCCATATATTTTTCCTCAAATCAACATCCAAACTGACTCATCTCCAAAATTCCTACGGAAAAACATTTTGTGTGTTATTCAAGAGTACCCTATACAACCAAATCATCTACAAGATCATTCAGGTGCATATTTACCATTAAATAATAAAAATACTAATTTCACAG
>NW_011095170.1:0-1180 GCF_000146605.3 Meleagris gallopavo | reverse complement strand
TCCCTAAGGAGCTGATTTAGCTCCTATCTGGCTGATTCTGCTCTGAGAAAGTTCAGTCTCACTTGTGAGATCCTTGGTTGTGGGGGAATGCTTTGGGAACTAAGCATGTTCAAAACAGGTCTTGCCTGAGCTCTGAGTTTGTATGGCAAGATTTGGTTTGTTTTTTTCTCTTCTTTCTTGCCTCAAGTAGGTTCTCCTTTAAGTTCCTCCTCTAGCTCTGTAGGACACAAGGATCAAGTAATCTTGGTGTATGCAGAGGTGGCATTAGCTCTTCTTGGGAAGGCTGCAAAGTGCCAATTTTCAAGACTTTTTTTTCAAGAGACTTTTGTCTCCTACTGTTTTCACATTCAGGGATGGATTCCATATCTAGAGTTATTCATTTTATGTAGCGTTAATTGATAAATATTCATCAGAGCATTGCTGAATTGAAGCCTGCCCAGCTTTATGTTTTTAGAGGCATATTTTCATTCCTTCATGCTTTCAGGAAAGGGAAGGACAATAAAATCTTCTCTTTAAAATGAAGTTAATATCCCTTTCAGCACTTACAGCTCCTACAAATCTTGTGTGTTCCTGGGCTCAAGAGCTTGTTTTAGCTGGACTGCTTTTTAGCACCGCTCTCCACATGTAATTAAAGTGCTTTGTGCATTGTACTTTGGTCCTAGTACAAAGAAAGCCCTGCAGCTTGTTTTCAGAGCAGTTTCTTCGCAGCCAGATTGGTCTTCTAAGCAAAGTGGTGTAACTGCACCTGACGCTGTGTTTGTGTAGTAAATGTTTGTAGAGCTCTGAGGGAGACCAGAAGCAGCATCTAGGTGAGTGCATTGCACTGGGACGCAGACGTTGGGGTTCTACTGAAGACAGGAGCACTCCTTTGTTTGCAGAGATGGAAGCGACTGGTTCTTTTATAAGGCCTAACTAGATGTTTGTGAAAAGCTTTGAGACACTTTTGATTAACGACTATGCAGTATGTGATTATATCACACATAATAATAGTGGGTAGGAGGAGACAGACTGGCAGTATAATTCTTGCAGCATTGTGAAAACTTCAGGCTTTGTTCTTCAAACACAGTCTTTGCATTTAAACATGATTTTTCTCTGCGACTTGCCCTAGTCTTTATCTCCTCCAAATAAAAGATAAAATAAAATAAAACCAAGAAAGAAGCGTTTATCTACCTTTATTTGA
>NW_011095169.1:0-467 GCF_000146605.3 Meleagris gallopavo | reverse complement strand
CCAATTACTGTCAGTGTTTTTTGTAGACTTTGATTAGAATTTAGTATAGAATATGTACCATCTGATTCAAAATCAAATTTCTTCTCCACTGATGTTTGGAACTGCACTACTTTATAAAGAAAATATGTGTGCATGATTAAATGGAAAATGAAGTGAATTATCTGCGTGGATCAAGTAGTCCCTAAAATCCTTGAGATCACCCACACAGGAAGTAAAATTCATGTACTTCTGCATGCTTGGGAGTATGAAACAAGGCCGAGCGTTTTGCACCCAAACAGATGCAAAGCCTTCCAGTGGATGAGAAAAGGGCTGCAGCAGAACATTCTTTGTCTTCATTTCTTTAAAAAACTAAAAAAGAAAACAGAAACACAACAAAACAAACAACAAAGAAGCACACTCAGAACAAACCCCTGCAGTTAGTCATCAAATCACATGAATTTTCCAGCAGGTTTGAGCACTTGAATTTG
>NW_011095168.1:0-496 GCF_000146605.3 Meleagris gallopavo | reverse complement strand
CTGATACTGCTCCTCCCTCTTAGGGAGTCTAAATCAAGCAATGCTTGGAGACTTAATATAAACTCTCTATATACTTTAATAGAGATATCTATTTCTGCAACATTTCCTTGGGGAAATCTTGGGAGGCTAGGAATGTATTAGGTTGGAATGAGTATCCTCATACGATGGATTTTCAAGTAAAGTTTGAAGATTTTTTCTTGCCCACTTCTTTCTTTCTGGTTTCTTTCAGTCTGTATGCTTGTCTTCTGTCACATTCTTTCCTTGGCATTTTGCTTAAGGAAGAGCAATATAAGGAAAGACACAAAGTGAACAGAAGATTGCAGGAAAACACATAAAAGAGGCTGAAGAGTAGGCAAGGAGTGCGCGGACAGGACGTGGTGTGTGCTGTAGGAGGTTGCCACAATGCAGATGCCTTCTCCATGATCCATCAGAGCCAAGTGTGTGGCATGCAAGGGTCAGCAGCACTGCAATGTCCCACATGACAGAATTCCCACAG
>NW_011095167.1:0-426 GCF_000146605.3 Meleagris gallopavo | reverse complement strand
TTGTTGTACTGCAAATGTACATTGTTATCACAACAAACTGTTATTTTCAGTCCTCACCGCCGTTGTCTGTCTCTCACTTTTGGCTTTGGAATTTTCCCGCTATAATAGTTTGCTGAATTGACAGTCATCTATGTTCTCTTTACTGCATTCTAGTTCTCTCCCCAGTGGCACAAATTCTTTCAAGACTGTATTATCTGCAAATGGTATTAGTATGCAGCTTGGTCTGCTTTCTTGATCATTTATTAAAATCTTAAGAACAGCAGATTTAAACTCCACTTGCTGGAGAACTTCAGTCTCTGCCTGGCAGTTAGACTCGATCTGTTATTTAGAGTCCCCTGGCTGCATTCTCATTCTCATTGATAACCTCTATCTGAAAATTCATAATATTTTTCCCAGTCACAATTTCATGTTTTGCTAATTAGAAGT
>NW_011095166.1:0-385 GCF_000146605.3 Meleagris gallopavo | reverse complement strand
TTTTTTTCCTAGGTTTGTTCAAATGCAGTTCTTTGATTGCATATTCATTATTCATAAAAATGGTACTTGGCATTCTTCACCTTCAAAGCTCTTTGCAAGCCTGCTGTGTCTGAGCCAAGATCAATGGTTAAGAGGGAATTATAAAAAATGCTTTGTTCATGTAGTTCTGATTCATTCGCCTATTTTTTGTTGCATTTTAGGCTAATAGCATAGCTGGTTACAGATGGCTTGAAAATGCATCTATTGGAATAATAACATGTAACTACATTATAAATCTCTGAGATATACTGAATGTTCTCAGCCCCCTGACAGTTAGGTGTGAACATTGAATGCCACATCTTGCAGGGTGTAGCTGTGTGGAAATATTTTAAGTGGTCATCATTGT
>NW_011095165.1:0-338 GCF_000146605.3 Meleagris gallopavo | reverse complement strand
CCACAGTACTTTATGTAATTAAAAAATTTTCTGTCAAGGCTGAACAACCTGTGTTTATTACATACGGTTTTTTTAACTTTCATATTCTGTTTATTACCTTGACAGTTTAAGCAATGGTTTGGACTTCATGCTCCAAGTTCTTGAGAGAGATGAAAAGTTACACAGAAAAATTTTGTAGTTGAGAAGAGTGTAAACAAAGCACTTCAGATGATTTTAGGGATAAAATTGTACCTGCAAAAGTCAAATAATATAACTGATACAGTTTGTGGAAGAGCTAGAATTTTCTAGTGAAAGACATGAAATTTAATCACGTCAGAATGCAGCACCTGTTGTGCTTT
>NW_011095163.1:0-460 GCF_000146605.3 Meleagris gallopavo | reverse complement strand
TGGTAGTCAAACACATACTGCAACATGAAGGAGAGACAGTGAGGGGTGCGACCTAGAGGCAGGACCTCCCCGGGAAAGGGGCACAAGCTCTAGTTTTAGTGTCCTTCTGCCTTCCCACCACCCCAACATGTTAGCCAAGGCTGAATAAAGCGTTCTGCAGCAGCAAAACTTTCTGTGTGAGAATGGTCCCTCCACACCTCAGGGGGAGGGATCACAGGAAGGAGAGGACAACTGGCTGCAAACTGGAGCAGTAGGAAATGAGACAAGCCCAGTGGAGGGCAGAACTGAAAACCAGACTGGCAGCAGCACATCATCCTTCATTTTGTTTGCTCAGCACCAGGAACACAGGCTGACAGCTCCTTGTATGGGACAGCTGGAAGCTGGGTTTGCCAGGGCCTCAGGCACTGCAGAGGGCTTGTAATGGAAACTTTCCTGCCTTCAAATGTTTTTTTTTTTTTTT
>NW_011095162.1:0-395 GCF_000146605.3 Meleagris gallopavo | reverse complement strand
TTTAGATGTCAGTAATTCCATTTTGGCTGTCTTATTGCAACTGCAGATATTTCTTCTAAAAAGTGTATTTATTTTATTTTTATATATCTATTACATCTATTCTTGTATTATTATGTATTAAATGGTATATATATTATATAACTTATGCATCATCTATGGGTTTTCTTATTTGTCAAACATAGATTATTATTTAGGTGTATATATAATTTTATGTGTGGAATACAGTCGTGCAATATGCATAATAATTATATTTTCTTATTTAACAACGATCATGTTGCTTATATAGTAATATTTTTACAAAAAGCTTCTTACAAAAAGTGACTTGAAATTAAAGACTCTAGTGTTCTGTGTATGGTAAGTAGCAAAATATGTACTGAGTTGGTGGAAACGTAATA
>NW_011095161.1:0-554 GCF_000146605.3 Meleagris gallopavo | reverse complement strand
TGTTGGTACATCATAAAGAGATGAAAATATATGCAGCCATATTCAGCAAAATTTTGGTTTACGTGTGTACTTGATGGAAGTGCTTGGTAAACTTGAGCGTTTTATTACTTAATATTGATTCTGAAAAACAATTCTTTTTTCTTTCTTTTCCCCTTCTGTAATCAGTTTGTCTAAACTATTATCAAAGGGCCTTAGTGTTACCTAAACACCATACGTATGAATACGTGTCTCCACGGATCTCATGAAGATGCATCAGGAGACGCTTCAATGTTAGCAAAACAGTTAATATTTTGGGTTTTAAAGACCAATTCGCATAGAACGTTGTATTCTACAGCTATTATATTCTTCCCATACTCTGAACAATTGAACAGTCATAGTTTTTCCTTCATTTTCTTGCTGCTTTCTGCTGAAGGACAGAATGAGACCATTAATCAAAACTGCAATTACAGTTCTTTCAGTTTTACCCTTTATTAAACAGTTATTAACATAATTACAATAATTTTACAATAATTAAACCCTACTAAAGGGTTACAACAGAAGTAAGGTGAAGTTGA
>NW_011095160.1:0-450 GCF_000146605.3 Meleagris gallopavo | reverse complement strand
GAAATTGTTTCTCAGTGCCTAACATGAATTATATTGTTTTATGAATGGGATGAGTTTAATATTCCTTTTTACTGCGTTGTGCAGTCTCTGAAAAAAGTTTTTTTTTCCCCCCTTGTAGTAGATATTACTTTATACGCTGCAGATCTGTTGTTTTCACCTACACCTTTTTGTGTTATCGTACATTGCTTCTGCATGCTGTTCTTGTTTCAGGTGGTAACTACATTTGTCTTAGTAGAGGACAGAATATTTTAAAATGATGCAAAAAGGTAAGTCTTGAAAGGACATAGTATTCTGTTTCAAGTTACCTATTTTGTCTCAGGGCACGCCAGTGCCTTTGTTAATATTAACAGACCCAATGTTAAAATGTGTGCAAGAGAAATGGAAACTTCATAAAACATTGATACATTTAATGTCCTTGATCTTTCCTAATATGGGAAAAAAGCACAAACA
>NW_011095159.1:0-316 GCF_000146605.3 Meleagris gallopavo | reverse complement strand
TAGCATTCAAAGTTAACTTGGCAAGTTGGAAAAGTGGTTGAAAAAAACATAAATGAAAGTCAATAAGAAACTATGCAAAGAATATAGGTGATGCTGAGAACACTTAAATGCATAAACATGGGTTGGGAAAAAACTTGTTAAGCTGCAATTCTTCCAAAAAAGAGCTAGAGGTTAGAAAGGATTGCCATCCCTGTCAAAAATACTATGCTGATGCAAAAAGCAAACCTCATACTATGAGGAATAAATAAGGCCACAGCTGTCAAGACCTCTGGAAATTCTCTCTCCTTCTAAAACCAGTGAGACCTTAGCTGTGTTT
>NW_011095158.1:0-454 GCF_000146605.3 Meleagris gallopavo | reverse complement strand
CCAAGCCAGGGTATGGCAGCAATCCCAAAATAAGGCATCAGTAAAGCACAAAGTTTTTCTGTAGTACATTTAAGTTAGTTTTTATTTTGTCTTGTACAAACCCTTCACTTCCCCTTTGTCATTTGCCAAGAAAAAATCTTTAACCTCTCTGGCTTTTTTTTTAATTTCTTATTTAGTAGTTTGCATTTCAGAGTTTCTGTGGAGATTGTTGTTAGAAATGTCATTGGTGGCTGTGTGATAAGGGAAGCGTAACCTACCAAAACCTTCAGTAAAAGGTTTCTCCCTCTCTCAACATAAATTTTACAGGCAGTTGAAAATAGAGGCTATAAAGACTTCAATCTGGGCAAATACAGGAAAGAGGAGGGCAGAACAGCTGTTGTTCTGTGCTGGGCACATATGGTTAAAGAAGATCAAGTTATATGTGTTTGAAGTGATAAGTATAATAATATAACTC
>NW_011095157.1:0-645 GCF_000146605.3 Meleagris gallopavo | reverse complement strand
GACAAAGAACTATTGATAAGGAAATGAGCAGGATCTCGCCTGTTTTTGAAGTCAGCATTTACCATTTTATTTCCTTTGGGAAAGAAAAATCTAATCTGATACACTGGTCCCAAAATATTACTTGCGTTTATTCTAGCTCAGAAGCTAGAATGATGCTAAACTTTGCCCCAAAGCCTCTCTTTGACACAGAAGCTAGTCATTAATCCTTTTTGTCATGCTTGTTGTGATATTAAGGTTCCCTCCTGCAAAAGTTGGTATTCTCCTGCTTTCCTCCCTCTTACTTTTCTGTAGCTAGTAGTCTGTCGTGGCTTTCCTCTCAGCACAATTACAAACCCATTGCATTTTGAAGAAGTTTCAAGCTGTGTACCCTTAGTCTGAGCTGATCTTGGAGACCTTACCAAAGTTCTTCTCTCCTTAAGACTTGCTTTCCTTCTCTTGTAGGCTTCCTTTCTTCACTAAATACTAACTTTTTCATAGCTCTTTTCCACATGTTATTGTCTGTTCTTTGTCTCTTCCCTCATGGGTTCTCTTGCCAATAAAGAGCCCTTGGTGATCATTTGTGTGCACTCTAAAAACACCTTCTGGTAGATGCCGTGTGCCTGCCGGTGTAAATGGGTAGAGATGATGTGCTCCTATGATTTCAGC
>NW_011095156.1:0-357 GCF_000146605.3 Meleagris gallopavo | reverse complement strand
GTTAATTCTTTTTTTTTTTTTTTATCTTTTGTCATCTTTGTTACTGCTGCATTCCGTGACTAATTTTTATGTTTTTGATGAAAGTATCTCTGTTACAGAATTTTTATTATTACAATTCCTTTTTACTTCCTTTATTTTAGGAAGAAGAGGAGTATGAGACCAAAGGGGGTCGTAGAAGAACATGGGATGATGATTATGTATTGAAACGGCAATTTTCTGCTCTGGTTCCTGCTTTTGATCCAAGACCTGGTCGAACAAATGTTCAGCAAACAACTGATTTAGAAATCCCTCCACCGGGTATGTTGACAAGGTGTATTTTGTGATATGTAATCAGGCTTTATAAGGCCCTTTGGGCTC
>NW_011095155.1:0-488 GCF_000146605.3 Meleagris gallopavo | reverse complement strand
TCTTCAGGAGGGGTAGCCTCTTGGTAAAACAGGAAAAAAAATAGTTTTAAACCAGCCTGGTTAAATCACAATTTCCCCATTGCTTCACATCAATCAAGGAAGGGTGCAGAAAATAAACAGTAGGTTAAGTGCAAAAAAGATGAGTAAAGAAGAGCAGAGGCATGCAGGAACTTAATCAGAAAGGCCAAGCACAAAATAAGTTTGCAAACAAGCAGGATCATCAAAGGAAACAAGAAATCGTTCTGTAAATTCATTAATAGCAAGAGGGAGACTAAGCAAAATATTGGATTACTTCTCAATAGGCAGTGAATATTATTGACAGATCATAATATTAGTGAAACTAGTAAGTGATAGAGGTAAGGTCCTGGCATCCTGGCATGTAGCGAAGAAAGAATATGGTAGAGTTCATACTGTTGAGTTAGATGCATTCAGATTTATTGAGCTTAATGAGTTTCATTTTACGTACTTAGAGATTTGGCTACAGCAGC
>NW_011095154.1:0-550 GCF_000146605.3 Meleagris gallopavo | reverse complement strand
TTTTTTCTTGTGCTTATATTTAAAATGATCTCTTCCACTTCAGACAAGCAGAAAGAAATAAGATTTAAACTCTCACCTCAAATGTCTTCTCTTTGTCTTCCTCCTCCTCTTCTTCTTCTTCCTGACAGCTCTTTTAATGTTCGAAACAAAAATCACAAAATTTTGCTTATTATGAAACATGGCTATTTCTATAACAGCATTTGTATTATAAAAAGAAAAACATTACAAGATTTTTTTTTTGAAGAAATAACTAAATCCAGTTAGATTTTAGATCCCTGTAATCCTTACATATTTGTGTCCATACACTAGAAAGCTGATATTCCTTTATATATGAATACTTCCAACTATATATATAACTTGTAACTGTAGGCTATCTGTTCTCATGTCATCTCTCTATTTAAATCCATAATATTTGTCTTCATAGTCAAACTCTCCTGACATAGAAGCATCAGCTGTAATCAATATGTTGCAAACGCTGACTGTCAACTTCCTTTTTGACAGAATGCAAACTCTAGAATAATTTCTGAATATATCACAGATCTAATAATAC
>NW_011095152.1:0-338 GCF_000146605.3 Meleagris gallopavo | reverse complement strand
AAAGAAGTGTTTCATCTTTTAGTATTTGAAAGCTGTATGGCCTTGCTTTACAGTTTCTATAATCCAGAAATGCAGAATTAACTTAAATGCTTGTAGGGACATTGAGTTTTATAAAACTGGATCCAGTCTCTGGCTTAGGAAGTTTCTCAGCCCCAGATGAAGGTAGAAAAATGTATTTATTGAAGGAAGTATCAATATATGTATGCCCTGTTCTTACTGTGTTTTCTAGCCATCTGTTGTAGGCCTTTGGTAGAGACAGAATCCAGAGCTGGATGGACATTGTTACTCTGCAGTGTGATCATACTTGCCTTCTCAGAGTGAAGTTCTGGAAAGACATG
>NW_011095151.1:0-468 GCF_000146605.3 Meleagris gallopavo | reverse complement strand
AAGGTGCTTACAGCAAGAGCAGAGTTGGACTCTTCTCACTGGTGACAGGTGACAGGATGAGGGAATGGCCTTAAGTTGCATCGAGGGGAGGTTTAGGTTGGATATCAGGAAAAACTTCTTTACTGAAAGGGTTGTTAAGCTCTGGAATAGGCTCCTCAAGGAGGTGGTTGAGTCACCATCCCTGAATATGTTTAAAAACAATTTGGATGTGGTGCTCAGAGACATGATTTAGCGGGGGGTTGTTAGAGTTAGGGTAATATGCTTAGGCTGAGGTTGGACTTGATGATCTTGAAGGTCTTTTCTATGATTCTAAGATTCTATGATTTGGACAAAGACTGAAAGATTGTAACAATAATTTATCTAGTTTTTCATAGATAAATTTTATGTATCTATTTCATGCAGTTTACACAATAATGCATATAAATACTTTTTGTTGGACTGGAAAACTATGAATCAGGATGCTAAACA
>NW_011095150.1:0-532 GCF_000146605.3 Meleagris gallopavo | reverse complement strand
AGACTACTGCCAGCAAACTATTTGTATCATACATCCTGCTACCAGATGAGGCTTATCACAAGAAGGATAGAAAAACCAGTGCACCAAAAACTGTAAAAACAGTCTCTGTACCAATAACAACCATCCAATTTTTAAGTAGCAGTCAGCGTGACTATTTTTAAAAACACTCTAGCTAAAAAGGGATACTGCATTTCTTTGCAATTATTAATTGAAATAATTGTCACAAAAATGTGTCTAAATAGATAGATCATCTCAAAACCTAGAGCAGCTGGAAAGAAAAAAGGATAAGTTACGATATGTATTAAAAATACACCTGAAAAAGAAAATGAAGGTTAAAAGAAAACCAGCTGTAGTCAGAAAGATACTTTTTGAATGTACCAGAAAACACAGGGACTGCAAGGTCACTGCTGGCTTCACTGAAGTTCATTCTCTGAGAAAAACTGAGGAGGCTATTTATATTACAGAAAAGTTACATGATTGTTCTGTGTAACTCTCTGTTACTGCTAATTTGAGGACGCACAGAATAGCTTAA
>NW_011095149.1:0-475 GCF_000146605.3 Meleagris gallopavo | reverse complement strand
TACTTCTTTTTGTTTTCTGTTTTATTTACTTCACCAGATGATGAAAGAGATCTCACTTCTCCAAGTCACACTAATTCTTCCAAAGATGTTTCTTCATCTGCTGTGTTGAGGAGCCTCCAGGTAAAATGTGGGCCCTGATGGAGAGGAAACAAGGGTACAGAATGTACAGAAACCATCTGAACTTCTGTCATCTCCAGAGACTTCCAGTTTATTGCAAGACCTGCAGCCCAGTGACAGCACCTCATTTATTCTTCTCAATCTAACAAGAGCAGGTAATTCTCCTTCTGTTTGCCATCTGGCTGGGTATGTCTCAGACAACAGAATGCAAGAGATGCATAGTACATCTCTGCCCCTGCTGCTTAAGAAAGGGAAAGGTCACAAAATTTACTGGACATTGTCGGATATTCCAGCAGCATTTAATCATCAACAGCTTTCTACAGTGCAGAGGTCAGTGAAGACGTTTTCAATGCAGCAA
>NW_011095148.1:0-485 GCF_000146605.3 Meleagris gallopavo | reverse complement strand
TCTTTCCTTCAGTATTCAGACACCTCTTCCATTTTCCATGACTTCTGAAATACAATAGAGAGTGCCTTCGCAGTCATTTCTGCCAGCTCCCTCAACACTGGTGGCCCCTTAAGGGAGCACAGATTTGCGTGTGTTACATTTGCCAAGGTGACCTCTGACTATATCTTCCTTGACTGAATGTAAAAATAAAAAGTAACAAATTGGAATTCTCCAGGAATATCAGACATTTGTTTATTTGAAGTTTATCTGCTATGGAAACTTGTGAAGCAGTGCATTGTAAAGATGTTGAGCTATGTTGTGATTTTAATGCTTATTTCAAGCATAGCTGATGTGAATGATGAGCAGTTATCAAATTATAATACTCAAAACCATGAAGGAACTTTCAACACTAACTATTTTCTGTGTGCAGAAGTAGTGTGGATACTCATTCAAAAGCTAACTTCATATATTTTGGAATTTTTCTTTGTTTTCTATTTATTTATTGT
>NW_011095147.1:0-462 GCF_000146605.3 Meleagris gallopavo | reverse complement strand
CCTCGCAGTGCTGCTGGCAGCCTGAGGGCTGCGATTCCCTCACGGCTAACTTGGCCTGAAAGCAGCACTGAAACCAGCCTTGGTTCCAGAGTTCTGCCCTGACTTTCCAGCTAGTTCTCTCAGCTGATGTTCCCCACTCAATACTTGTGCTTGATAAAACTGCAGCTTATTTAAGGAGTCGAATGTTGTTGGAGGCACAGAGATCCATTGTGGAAGGGTTTTTCTTTGGTTCTGTGTATACACTTCTTAGATATCTTGCTGTATTGATGGAGTGTAAAGATATACTGATTATCAGATATAGCACCAAAGAGTGATGACTTGCAACCAAACATGTCTCTTTGTATTGCAATTACAATACATTACTGAAATACATATAGCTGTACATAGGTGAACAACAAATGTTCTCGTTCTTATGTCAGAAAATGCTGGATGCTTCTTTTCTTCTTCTTCCTTTTTTTTTTT
>NW_011095146.1:0-373 GCF_000146605.3 Meleagris gallopavo | reverse complement strand
TTTGCTAAGTAGGCACTGCTGTTCCAGTGAGCATTTCTGAATGATAAGGCAAGTTAATTCTCAGCAGTGCATGTAACATTCTGTTGTCTCACTAAGCCATCAAGTGAAAGCCATCAAGCTCTGTCTTTTGCTCTAGGAGCTGTTTTGAGGTCTAACACATCTTTCTCACTCAGTTCCTGTTCTTTTTTTGATCTGAGTCCTTCAGTTTTGTGTTCTTGGAGAGCAGGGGACAGACCATTTATTGGAATGATATCTGCACAGTATACGTGTTTATAAACCTTTTCATTTCACAATTTCCAGTATAAAGTTCAGACTGATATATAACCTGTTTTAGGCTGTGCTTGTCTGATAGCAGGAAGACTGGCTACCCTAC
>NW_011095145.1:0-375 GCF_000146605.3 Meleagris gallopavo | reverse complement strand
AGACCAACCCCCCTGCCAAAGCAGGTTCCCTACACCAGGTCGCACAGGTAGGCGTCCAGGCGAGACTTGAATATCTCCAGAGAAGGAGACTCCACAACCTCCCTGGGCAGCCTGTTCCAGTGAAATGCTCCTCCTGGTACCCAGGCTAGCTTGTCCTGTGCCTTTATATCTTCAGCACTTTGTCCCAAACTTATCTCCACTTCTGCGCCCAGCCTTTGCCTCCTCAGCAGAGTTTGCTTACCCGCCCATACACCCCTTTCTTCACCCCACCCCAGCAGTTTTTCCTCCGTCCCCTCACAGCTCTCAGCCCCTGCCTCCTTGCCTCACCAGCATCCAGTCTTTCTGTCTTTGTCGTAAGTAAGACAGTTTATCTCT
>NW_011095144.1:20854-21578 GCF_000146605.3 Meleagris gallopavo | reverse complement strand
CTCTCTGGTTAGTGCCATGAAGCATCAGAAGCTTCTAGGAAAAAAGAAAACAGCAGTTCAGTTGTATCTGATGTCCTGCCACTCCCTGAAACTTTGCCCAGGTATTACTATGCCTCCCGTAATTACAGAGTGAGATTCTACAGCACTGGACAGGCAGGAAAAAAGACAAACACCACACCCACCAAAACAAACAAAACAGACCTACTCCCATTCCTTCAAATTCATCACCTATTTGTCTCCAACTTTAAGGGAAATATGGCACAAAGCCATGCAATTTTAATCTTGGTGCAAACATACCATAAGAGAGAGAACTAAGTCCAATGCCTCACTGGCTTTTTGCAGTCTCTCTCACAAATAACCTTACCAGCAAAATTAAAAAACAATACATACATATATGTACACACACACACAATATCTAGGCACATAACATATATTACCAATAATACCAAATTTCAGAGTTGCCAATTTTCTGATGATGCAAGTTCTAAGCACACATCAATTGAGCTTATAAGAAAGCTACAAGGATAGGGAAGCATGAGACACAGAAACTAATTAGTTTAAGTGCAGAAGTATGACACCATTCAATGAAAAATTAAGCAAGAAAATAAAGTCTTTACCAACTACTGCCACTTGTTAATATGCAGCACAAGTTTCAAATGATTTCACCTTGGCAGTTTTCTGGTCTTGGCTGTACCATCTTTTGATTTTTTGATTTTTTATTTTT
>NW_011095144.1:0-580 GCF_000146605.3 Meleagris gallopavo | reverse complement strand
TGAAAACTAACAATTGCTTTAAAATCTCACTCAAATATTTAAAAAAAATACCCTAGCTTAATCAAAACTGGCAAATAAGTTTTATTAAAGCATACAAATTTGTCTGAAGTGAGGGGTTAGCGGGTGAAATTAACTAAGTCAGACAAGGGTCACCTTATAGCCTTAACTCTTAACAAAACCTCCTACTTGCTACATCAAACAGACACCTGTTCATGTAGTAATAAAACAGTGTGACACACACACCAAGAAAAAGTGATAAACAGTCTGTGTACCTAATTAGTGGAGCAGCTGTTACCCAAATTTATTTTAGCTCGAAATTGATAAAAAATGCAGCTTCTAATTAGTACAGAGTGTGCTTATCTTTTTCTGTTGGAAGTGTCAAACTGTTTCATTATCACAAAAACAAAAAGATACTTTGATGTAAAAAGTACATTTTTAACTATCACCTGCCCTTAACGATTTTCAAATGTTTACGCAGTAGGAAACAAAAACAACCCCATGCTACAACATACTGTAGGTTGTAATGACTTACAGGGCTCAAAGCAAGGATATTTTCATCTTCAACTTTTGTAACTTTCTG
>NW_011095143.1:0-380 GCF_000146605.3 Meleagris gallopavo | reverse complement strand
TTACTTTTCAAACCTACATATAGTTTGAATCTTGAGCACTAAGATTTTCTTTTGCTTCCAGTAATTAGCAATCTTGTAAATTCATCTGCCAGAGTCTAACTGGTTAGAAATGATCTTATTGCCTTGAAAACATCAGATATTTAAAATCAAATGTGAGTTTGTTCATAATGCGATTCTTAGAGTGGAAATGAGTTGGAAATGAGGTCCCTTTTAAATTGAACGTACTATCTAGTCTTTAAATATATCTTTTTCACCTTTTATTTGACCATCTTAGATTTGATCAGTGTCTCTTATTTTTTGAGAATCTTATGATTGAACAAAAATGATAACATCTGAATTTTATAAAGAAAAAAAAAATCTAGTAATCTTTCGTAGTCATT
>NW_011095142.1:0-415 GCF_000146605.3 Meleagris gallopavo | reverse complement strand
GTAATTACATGTAGAAAACACCCACACGATTGCTAGTTATCTCAAGCTCACACACACCTATTAACACTTATTTGTTCCCACCTAACAAAGCAGCTGGGATTAGAACTCAGATTCATACACAAATAAGACTTAGAAATGTGCTCTTGACCCATTCCTCATTCCCTCCCAGGTGGATTTTGAATCTGAACAGTCAAATTCAACAGGAGTAGAACCCTGAAACGTGTCTAATTGAATCATTATGTTAAAACTGTCAGCTAAATAGAGAAGAAGCTACCTAAATGAACAACCATCCACCCTTACCCATAAAAAAAGGAAAAGCAGCAGCACCCATCCTTTATCTGCAGCTGAAGGCAGGAGCACACGCTGGCTCAAATAAAAGTAGGTGGATGTGGGAGGGAGCAGGGGCACTGCTTAC
>NW_011095141.1:0-429 GCF_000146605.3 Meleagris gallopavo | reverse complement strand
AGGTGCAGCATGTGCATTTCATCTATGAGATTATTAAACACGGTGCATTGTAGGCATTACGTGGGGAGAAGCAAGAGAGCCTTACATTAGGAAGTGATTTGAATGTCTGGAAGTACAAACACTGCACGAGTTCAGTATGGTAAGAAATCAGTGTCTGTTTTCCCTTCAGAGAAGTTACATGTTGTTGACCAGAAAAGCATGTTCTGCGTTTTCCCAAGAGTTGTTCTTATTTGCTAATAAGACTAGTGCTGGGACATGGTGAGAAGGCTGTGGCCCTTCTTCATGCCCTCTCTCTGAGTGTAGCCTTACTTCTTGCCTCCAGATCACTTGTGCCTGGCAGCAGACCTTCCTTCTCTGCTTTCTTTCCCCCCCTCAGTCTGAACTGAGATTTTGATAGCTTTACTGTCTTGTAAATATGTGCTCTTAAAC
>NW_011095139.1:0-1139 GCF_000146605.3 Meleagris gallopavo | reverse complement strand
TTGTATGTGTTGTAAGAATAGTTGGAGAAAAGGAGGAAAAAAAAAAGAAACCAAAGAAATGTACAGTAAGCCATAGAAAACACAAGAAAAATGATGTTACAGAAAATACAAGTCAGAGGAAATATTTGAACAGCCAGAGAAATGTCATCACGCAGTAATGGCAGCAGTCTACAACTGTTTGCAGCAGTGTTAAACCAGGAGGTGTAACAGTGACCCAGTTAGGCCAAATGACGATAGGAAACTGTAGCTTGGATAGGCCCCATTAAAAATACAGAGGTTTGTGTTGCATAGGACTATTCTGGAGTTCTTGAACAGACAAGCAGTGAACACTCTTCCGGGCTCCTGGGCTCCAAGTGACAGTGAACAACATGTGTTAGAAGGGTTGAAACAAAATGAGAATAAAAGGAAAGAAGTTTGGAGAAAATAAATTTTAAAAATCCTTCTGGAAAAGCAGAGGTCTAGGCAAGGCTTTCCTACGTTATCTGCCCATTCATGCAAATCAAGAGGAAGTTGGGGTCTGGTCTATGGCTTCTTTAATCCAGTTTTATCAGTTTGTATATCTGAACAATAAAGCAGATCGACAGCAGAAGCCAAACGTCTGCCAGCCTGAAACACATTCTAGAATATCAGTTCCTCTCCTGTGTTGTTGCTGTGCAAAGACACCCAAGCCAAGGAGGTACCAACCACAATATTCAGATGCTGCTGCCACAGGCAAAAGGAGATATGATGCTCTAATGATGCTCACCAATGAAGGGCATGAACTGTATCACAGAAGGGGCGCAAGCTTGTGTAGGTTAGAAAGTTCTTAGCTACTCTTCCCATCACAGCCAGTAGTGGCAGACTCTTGTTAGCAGTAGCAGTACTAGTCTGTGGCTATCTGCAACATAGAATCTAGACAGAGAGACAATGGAAGGGGATGTAACCTATTTTGTATACAGATCCATATAGTAAACCAGACTCTGAAGATGACATCGTCAAGGAGAAGGCACTGCAGAGTATTACCATAGCAGGAAGGACAAAAGCCATGCAGTGTTTTCCTCATCATCACATTTTGCTCTCATCACATGCCATTGCAGTTACAGTTTTCCCCACAGCAGAATTTCTAGCCAGTGTTGGCAGCGATGTAGATAGGAGTGTTA
>NW_011095138.1:0-450 GCF_000146605.3 Meleagris gallopavo | reverse complement strand
TTCTCCTACTGTGAGGATGTGGAGGGAATGTGAGCCATCTGGTGTCTCATGGCCAAGGCCAGCCTGGGGTGTCATCCCAGAGTACGTGGGAGGGTTGGGAGAGACAGAGGGGTGTTAGGTGGCTTTCCTTGCTTTACAACTGCTTCAGAGCATCTTTGCGAGCATCAGAACAGAGCAAAAACATTCACGAACTTTTAAAGATTAAGAAGCAATGCGGGACTCGAGTGTGTGTGAGAGGGATGATAATACTGGTGCTGGATCTGCCCTTTGTTGTGCTTGCCCTTTCCCTCGACTTTGCTGTTGTTCTAATGTGGCTAATGGAAGATATTCACATGAGGTTGGGATTGACTTCTCCCTGGCCCGCTGTGCTGAGTGTCTGGGCCACAGCACCGAGCTGGCAGAAGGGAGGTCCACCCTGCTGAGAAGTGCATGGGAGGTAAGACGTGGCCT
>NW_011095137.1:0-385 GCF_000146605.3 Meleagris gallopavo | reverse complement strand
GGCTGTCCTCTAGCTCAGCACAGGCAAGGAGTTTCCTGCAAGAAGACCCCACGTGGAGTTTGGCTATAAGAGCATTAAACTCTAGAGACATTAGAGAATCCTGATGAGTCCTATTGCCCTGGTATGACTTCAGCTTTACAAACCCTCTTTTAATGTCAGTAGAAAAATCCTCCATTTTCTGCCTCTAGTCTTGCATCTGATGACACAAAGTTCAGGAATCTGTTCTGTTCCTGTATTAACATGTTCTGCCTCACAGCAGTTACTGCCGGTGACTGTCTTCCACTTAAGTGATGTTCTCTTAGAAGATGTGCTTTCTTCAAGAGTTAGAAGATGTCTATTACCCGCAGATCATAATAAGAACTAGCTACTCAGAATGTCTGAAACC
>NW_011095136.1:0-460 GCF_000146605.3 Meleagris gallopavo | reverse complement strand
ACAGAATAATGGTAAGAGCAAGTTCTCCTCTTGGTGTGGACTGTACTAATGTACTGTGCTGAGGCTTAGTCCTGAGTGCTGCTTCAGTACCCAGATGAGTTTTCCATCCTGTCATTTTTCCAGAAATGTCCAACCTCTCTTCCTGCCAGATTGCAGTGATTGTGAAGAGGGATGTCACAAGTGGATAAATCCCAAAATAGGTGGTAGTAGCAGTATTCAATTGTTTGCTGTTTGTTGTCCAACTGGATCTCCCACGCAGATGACATAAAGCTGCAGTCAGGTTTGTGTAGGTCAGGCAGCAAAGGTCAGAGTAGCCCATCAGCTCTGTCTTCCTGAAGAGGAGCTGAGCAATGCACTGGTTGCACTAAGATGCTTGAGAAGCATTGCAGCATCAGTCAGAAGGCACCACACTGGCCGCTCTTGGGGATGATCAGCACCTGTACTGACACCCAGCTTGAAA
>NW_011095135.1:0-319 GCF_000146605.3 Meleagris gallopavo | reverse complement strand
GGATGGGGGGAAATGAGTACTGAAACGTTGTGTGGAGAGGGAAAGCGTCGTCACTCGTGTGCCTTCAAGCTGCTGGGGAGCCTTGGGAGTACCTGGCTCATGCAGTGGGGACTCAGCTGTGGGGGTGGTGAGCCTGAGGTGCTCAGCAATGCGTCTTTGCTCAGTAACCTTCAACACAAAGGGCTTGCTCTTGCGCAAAGGGGAGGGCACACGATGGTGTGTGATAGGCTTGATGGAGAGGTGCACTGGGAGGCTGGTGGGGCCAGGTGCTGCTGCTTTGGGGGGCTCTGCTGGGGGAACATTCTCACTGCGTTCTAGG
>NW_011095134.1:0-499 GCF_000146605.3 Meleagris gallopavo | reverse complement strand
ATTTTGCTGCCTGCTGAGACTGGTAGTGATTGACGGGTCTCCCTGGAATCAACCTTTTATGTTGCTTTAAATACTTTTTTTTTTTTTTTAAAACCATGGTGCAATCTTAGAAATTGCTGCTTACAGACTGTTCCTGAAATCTTTATTCCCTTGCTGCCATGGCATCTTCCATTTCTTGCTCAGCTGTACAAACAATTCTGTATAAAGCTATGTGGTTATGTACTTTGGAACTACTAGATTTGAAGCAACTTCCTTGTAGAGGTTACCATTTAAGTTAAAACTCTGCTTTAACCTACAAAAGGGCAACAATCAGACTACCAACATGCTGTGACCATCACAAAACCTAGAGACGTGCTGGCTGCTTATCTTTACTGTTCTTGCTCTTCCACTTCATGCTGAATACTCTGTGGGGCAAGGATTGGGTTTTTACAGTGGAGTACAGTGATATACTCTGACTGGTTACAGAGCAGGGCCACAGCAGAACAGACACAGGCACACA
>NW_011095133.1:0-482 GCF_000146605.3 Meleagris gallopavo | reverse complement strand
GTTTTTGTTTTTGTTTCTGAATATTTGCTGAAATACATTTAAAAATACAGCTACCATAAAGTTATCTATATGTTTAATTTATCAGTGGGTTGGAAATATCTGAAAAACAATTCTGAAAATATGTAAGTTCAAAACCTGTTTCTAATGCCTAAAAAAAGAAAGCTTTTTTTTGTTGTTTTTTTTTTCCCCTCTCTGCTCTAATATCCATTCCTTGCTCAGCTATTAAGTTCTCCAAGAAACTTGATTTTACAGACTCAGATGAAATAGATATTTATCACGTTCTTTTAAACACAAGAGGGCACCAACAAGCTGGTGGAGTGAGATATACGCTGCTCACATACAGTAAATTAAAGGAAACTGTTAAAACTCTTGATAGCTTTTCCAAGTGAGATACGTATCAAAAATAGAGGACAGCAATGCAGTGCTTTATCAATCCTTCAGTTGAAGTCATCTGAAAAGCAAATCCTTTGCATGTGCATGTT
>NW_011095132.1:0-354 GCF_000146605.3 Meleagris gallopavo | reverse complement strand
AAATTTACTATTGGAATGTGAGATAACACAATATAATACAATATAATTGGAATTGAAGCTAATAAATCAAATAAATAAGAGAGTGTACCAAAACTGAAGGCCCTATTCTAATGCTGAAGGCAAGACAGCTAGAGAGCATACATCAGCAGAAAAAGAAGGGGGCCATCTTGTGACTCCAGAACAGTTTTATCTTTACCTCTAAACAGAAAATGGAAATAGAACAGTGAAGTCTTCTGGGAGATGTAATTTTTTTTCTCTTCTGAGAACCAGATACCCACAAATATGGACAATCCATGGAACTGCAGCATTAACTCCTGTGGAACTGCAGCATTAACTCTTTAATTCCCAGTGCAC
>NW_011095131.1:0-440 GCF_000146605.3 Meleagris gallopavo | reverse complement strand
CTGCAAGCATAACAGTAACTCTGATTTAAATCTCAAAAGGCTTCAGTGGACATATGACAGGTCTTAAAAGCTTTCAGAGCAAATAAACACTACTTGTTTAGTTGGTCAGTACACAGCTCATAGCCATTTGCTTTCAGTTAAGGAGCAACTACTTGCAGAACAAACTGTACAGAGACAGAAACAAATGTCTGTTCCAATTTGCTGCACATCTCTCCCCACTAAAGTAAGATTAGGTATGCACTGAGCCTCCTCTCAAAAGTCCTTCTGAATGTGTCAGTTTTAACAATGTTATCAGGAAAGTGAACAACGTATTTGTTCCAGCATTTTTCTGTTGAACACCACTGGTTACCACAAACATATCTTTCTCTAGCAGATAATGCAAACTATCAAAAAAAACCAAATCAGTATTCTGGGGAGATTTCTTATGCAAAATCACTGAA
>NW_011095130.1:0-339 GCF_000146605.3 Meleagris gallopavo | reverse complement strand
AAATTAATGCCTTCGGATTCATAGTATTTTCACAGGAAGGAAGATGAAAGTATTCCTAAACTGGAAATCTGCCTTTTTGTCAACAAGGAAACATAATACAGGTTAGATTTTGTAGGACTGAAACAGCAAAAATGACATTTCTTACCAAGTTTAATGTGAACAGCATGAACAAATACACAGTCACATGTATTAACTATTTACTGGTGTCTACATTAAACTGTTACAATATTTATGCAAATGAATGCAGCATTTTTACACATTGGCTACATTTTATGGCATGTAGCCAATACTTTTGCATTTTCTTGGCTGCAAAAGACCACTCTAAAGACTACAAGAAAA
>NW_011095129.1:0-345 GCF_000146605.3 Meleagris gallopavo | reverse complement strand
TTTCTTTTTTTTCTTCTGACTGTGTGAAGAAAAGACAAAGATTTTGAAAATAGTATTAAAATGCTACTTCTGGTGATGCTGGAAAGAAGCGTAGCAGATGGCTGGGCATACTGCGTATCTGAAGCTGTGCTGTGGTCGTAATGTTTGGTACTGTTTATTTGTGTGCTACATCTTAGAGGGACAGAATTGCATTGTTGTGGCAGGGAATTTTCTAAATGCTACAGTCCTATTTAAATCCTTCATAGCAGAAACAGATTTTGAAGAGATATCTGCACAAAACCTTTCTCTCTGTTACTCTCAGTGCTCCTTTATTTGTACCAGGATTTAGGACTTTTGTATGCAGGT
>NW_011095128.1:0-914 GCF_000146605.3 Meleagris gallopavo | reverse complement strand
TGTGTATGTGTGTATACACACATATGATCTTTCAATTAGTATATTTTCTTGAATATTGATGTCAGAAGCTTAATTGTTTATATGTTTTGAAGACTATCACATTTAAAAATATATATTTTGAGATTAAAAAAAAGCTACTCTGTCTTAAAATGTTTTATCAAAATGTTTACAAAGGATAAGCAATATTTATCCCTGGCTTTCATTCAAATTGTTGGACTTGGGCTTTTTATAATCTGTTTACCCAGTGATGGATGCTCCTTGATATGTTATGGCCTATCGCAAAATCATCCCAATTTTAATCTGGGACATGAGGCTAGAAAGTCTGTAAGTTCAACCTTTCATCCTCTCTGTGCTTTCCATTGGTAACATTATTCGGAATAGCATTTACTCCTATCACAGTCACATGTTTAAACCATTGCAGAGACTTCCTATGCAATTGCATTCATGTCGGGATTTTTGATGGATTTTGGAGGAGTCATTCTCCCAAATGCCAGGAAGTGGAAGCTTCTGAGAATCTCAAGCTTCATCTCTCTACATCTTGCTTCACTGTCAGTTTAAAAAAGGAAGAAAAAAAAGAGGGAAACAGAAAACCCCTCACACTTGATGATTTGTGCTCGGTTACTATAGTGATGAATCCTGCATGAAAACCCACACAGTTCTGCCTCAAACCCAGACTTGCAGACACTTATCAGAAAAGAAAACAGAGAAAGAGGACAAATTAAGTAATATAATATTGAGCAGTTGCATTGAAAAAAAATCTAGTTGGATGAAATTAGTATTTGAATTTTAATCTATATCTTACTGTTTTGGATACTGATGCTGAATAGTTTATTCAGACTGATATTAAGCACAGAACATGTGGGTGCTTGATGGGGCATGATGTGAGAAGGCTAAAATTAGTCTCAAAGTGCATT
>NW_011095127.1:0-474 GCF_000146605.3 Meleagris gallopavo | reverse complement strand
TTCATACTTGGATTTCCTCGCTGAAAAGACCACTGGCTCCCTGACGGAACTGACAATTCCTCCCTCTTTGGGAGGTTGGGTGCCCCCCTTTAAACCAGAAATACTGAAACCTCATGTGCTGAGCCAGGTCAACTCTCATGGTATATTTTTAATCACAAGTCCATCAGAATCTTTTTTATGAGACATGAATATAAGAATCCATAAACCTTTTTTCCTATTAAAGACCTCCACAACAGAAAATGGTTAAATGATTCAGTAACCAATTCTAATAAAAACATCAACAAACTAATGAGAATTGAAGAGAAGTTCCTGATTCACATCAAAAGCTCTTAGAAAAGTCTTACACTGTGGAGAGTAAAGCATGGCAAAGAAAAAAATGTGGACAGGATACATTTGGAGGAAAAGCAGAAGAGCACATCTAGTTGCTATCACAGCCTCAGCAACAAAGAGCTTTGGGGCCATGCTGTAACAATT
>NW_011095126.1:0-329 GCF_000146605.3 Meleagris gallopavo | reverse complement strand
CCAGCCAGGTATCATTTCCAGTTGCAGTCAGACAACAGTAACGATCAATGGAAATGACCAGAGCCAGAAAAACACTTCAAAGAGAAAATTAATCGCAACGTGTATCACATTTTTGGCCACAAACTGGCTATGAGCAGACAGAATTTCTCTGGAAATGTTAACCATCTGCAGTACTTGTTTGTCAGAGTTCATCGGGTAGCAAAGACATGGCAGCACACCTCAAACACTTGACTAAGTGTCAAGCATACAATTCAAAGTTCAATTGGCACAGAACCACAGAATGGCCCTGGTTAGAAGGGACCTTAAAGATCCTTGAACTCCAACCCCTG
>NW_011095125.1:0-397 GCF_000146605.3 Meleagris gallopavo | reverse complement strand
CATGGCAGCAACATCCAAGGCTGCAGCAAGTGAGGATCTGCTCAGACAAAACAGCAGTGGGCACAGAAACAAAAGAAAGAAACTGCTTACTTTTAGAAGGACTGTAAGGTCCTCACATCAGCAGGGATTTCCTGTGAAGATACATTTATCTCCACCACCAACCCTTAAATGAGGCCTGGGAAGGATCCTGGCTCCACCTCTTCTGGTAACTCAGGGACACTGTATGCAACTGAGCCCCCCTGGGTTGGCCCTGCCTTCCCACCAGCTGCTCAATCTGGTTCAGACCATGACTCAGCATTTCCATTATATTTGTTACTATCTAAGCACACGAGAAGGACCAGCTGACATGAGATAAAGCAGGTAACCATACACTTTGTGTTACTGTCAATGCCTTTTT
>NW_011095124.1:0-592 GCF_000146605.3 Meleagris gallopavo | reverse complement strand
AGTGTATCTCCTTTGCAATGAGGAACATTTTAACATCACTTTAAGTGGAGCTGAAGTGTGGCCCTTAGGCTCGAATCTTCACCCTGGTTTGCCTTTAAGAGGCTACAGTGGAAGCCAAACCTTGGCTTAGGGTCAGCCATTCCAAGTCTCCACTCTAACCCTACCTCTTATTTCTCCTAAAGCTCATTAGCATGTCAGTGACAGTGTAAAAAAAACTTAGAAATCATTCTAGTGGCCTATAAAACATAGAGAGGTCAAATATACAATAAGCACCTTAAAAGGATGCAGTCTACAGCAACAGTAACAAAGCACAAATTTGGTTCAGAAATATATAATTTCTGGCACCATTAAGACATGGGTGGCAGAGGTTTTCCAACGTGCTTATCTGAATCCCTTCCATCTCACCTCTTAACTTTCCTCTTCCCTGCAAGCCATACAGCAAGTCACCTGCAGAGTATTGTGAAAAGATGTTGGTCAAGTCAAGAATCACCTCCATTCCCGCTGCATATGCTGTGCTGGCCTGCGTAGGTCAGAAGAGCTGTTTCATGCTCCCGTATAGAAGAGGGGGTGACTGTTCCGAACTCGACCCCCC
>NW_011095123.1:0-1201 GCF_000146605.3 Meleagris gallopavo | reverse complement strand
CCCCTCGCCGGCGCAGTAGGTTCATCCGAGAAGAGGACCTGGAGAAACTTGGTGACTGGACACCCAGGAGACGGCCCAGGTGTCCCAATAGTGGCGTGGAATGGTTTGCTTCCTCATTCTCTTTAATTTGCTCCAGGGGCTGGAACTCCATCTCTTCTTTCTGCATGCTGGGGAAAGGCAAAACAGGCTGTTACGCAGCCAGAAAAGATGGTGCTTTCTGGTGGTGAGGCTGGCATCACAGGGAACATTGCTGCCAATGGCAAGCTTCTCCTGTGTTGCCACACCAGTTATGTGTTAGGCCCTCCACTACAGGGATCCTCGCTCTAGAGGAGGGGGGCAAGAAATCGGAGGTTTTCTTTGTGAAGAAAGATACTGGCTGTCAGTTTTGGACAAATCTGTAAGTATTTTAGAGCAAGGTTTCACTGACTAGATAGGAATATAGTGTTCTTTCTTTCTCAAGTCTAATATCCTGCACTGCACCTGCTCTAAGGTGTAAATGTGGTCTGTTCTGACTCCCTGTAGCTGCACTCACCTGATATCAAAGGTTGATCCAAGAAATGATGGGCGCTTGTACTCAGCGGTGGCTGCAGTGTAAGGTGGTTGGGGATCGGGCTCGTTCCAGTATAGGTCCTTCTCCAGAATGGGCAAATCCTGATGCATCTCATCCACTGCCATAAGGGAGACCTGGGGGGAACAGCAGGAATGTCGAAGTCAGCAGCCTGTTATCAGCAGACAAAGGGATGCAGGGCGCAATGTAGCATGGAAGTGAAACGAGCAGCTGGATTTGCTATATGATTTCCTGTCAATTGTGGGGTGGTTTTGTTTGTTTGTTTGTTTGCATGGAGACATTTGATTAATTAGAAGGAAAGTGGTGTGGGATGAGAAATGAAAGCAATATGCTCACTAGAACCAATGAGCTTAGTGTTAGGGAGTTCTGAAGGAGAGTTATTGCACAGAAGAAACCAGAGGAGGTGATTATAGGTACAGGCATGGCGTGGGAAAAGCCAGGGAAAGACAGAAATTATGTCATTCAGTGTCATTGAAAGGCAGTGAGGGTCTGAAACAGAATCTAGACCCATCATGTGTGCTGGAAAATGAACCAAGGGGACAAGTGAAACCTTAGGTGCAGTCCTCAGTGTTCCTCTGCAGTTCAGGAGAATTCTGCCTTCACTTTACCTGCAGGTTCCTGTCGATGAGCCAG
>NW_011095122.1:0-408 GCF_000146605.3 Meleagris gallopavo | reverse complement strand
TTTTAATACCACTGATACTTGGTGGCATTATCAGTAGAAGGGAATATCAGAAGAATTTTAATCAAATTATTCAGACATGGAAAGAATGTTTCTTGGTCCTTTGAAAACAAACATCACTTTCAGATCAAAGTTCCCAAACAAGGACTTAGCTGAAAGATTAAAATAAGTGAACTCTGACTAAATAAATTAGGTGTTGGGATTTTTTTTTAATGTCATCTGCAAAACAGAGCAGCACAGCATTGACTTCAAGCCTTGTAAGTTCAAGCATATTATCTATCTAATACTTAGCTGAAGTAAATCAGAAGGAAACACATCCCTGTCCATTTCCCTGGCCATAGGGATGGAAATGATCCAGCCTGGGTTTGTGCCTAGTTCCAGACGTCAGGCTCTGAAACTTCCCTTCACAAA
>NW_011095121.1:0-468 GCF_000146605.3 Meleagris gallopavo | reverse complement strand
AATTCAGACCATTTAACAGTGATGGGCATCACTGCAATGCCTCTTCTACAATTTTTTTCTACAGGTACAATTTCTCCCTCAATAGCTGGCAGTCCATGGCACTGGGTAGCTATAAATATAGTAGTAATATCTACTGAACATCTGACTTAGTCTTTTCTTTTTAGAATTCTGGAGTGTTTTGTTATGTTTTAATGCAAAATAGCCCACAGAAGTGCAAGCACCATTGAAACGATCCGTAGGCATGCAGGGGTGAATCCCTCCAGTCCTACCTCAGATGAAGTATTCATGTATGCATTTCCATCAGCTCACCAACACGTTCAGAAAATGTGTTTCCCTCCCGCAGTGTTCAGGACTGAACACATTTCTGCTCTCCAAGAGAGGCTGTGAACTGCAGGAAGCGGGGCTCCTTTGATGGCCGTTTTCCGGCAGCATGCTGGTGACAAAGTCCTGGAGGAAAACTACCCCAAC
>NW_011095120.1:0-403 GCF_000146605.3 Meleagris gallopavo | reverse complement strand
GTATTGATGTGTTAATGTCTAAAAAAGGGTTGTTCTTAAGTATTTTTTTTCTGGTGATGTAAACCAGAAACAGTGTTTTCAGATCTCTGTTTGTTTGAAAAGAGAGATAGGAAAGAGTTTCCAGTGTCAAAGTGGTGATGCTTGCCTACACGGACAAGCAGCCTTTCCTAAAAATGCCTTTGTGTTTGAAAGTATGATATTGGTTCTGTTTATTAGTTTCAGGTGTGTAAATGATTCAAATTCTTTCAGTTTACAACTGATTGTAGAATGTGCTCCTTCAAATTCAGCATTACCTGGTTCTTTTTCATTCTGAAGATAGCAAAAAGCTGTTAGAGAAAATATTTCCATCACCCACAGAACATGATTAGCTTTCTGCTAGATATGTCCTGTTTGTCTCATTAGC
>NW_011095119.1:0-1097 GCF_000146605.3 Meleagris gallopavo | reverse complement strand
GTGGGGCTGATGTACACACTCCAGCATCCAATGCAACTGTTCCATTTTGGCATTTGTAGTTCCCTGCAGCTGTACAAAACATGTTCTTTCTTGTGGCACTGTGGAATTATAAAGCTGCCATGTGGATTTTGCTTAAGAAAAGCCATTCCTGTGGTTTATTTCCCAAACATTGATGAGTTATGTGGCAAAGCAGCTGGGTTGAGGGGTTTGGCACCTCACAGGACCCAGGGTGGCTGGATGCGTGTGATGCATGATGCCTGCCCAGAAATGAGCCCTGGTTCTGGAGCTGAGTGATGGAAAAATAAAAGACCCAGCAAAGTTATAGAGGTGGATATCCTTCTGATGCTTGATGCAGAGCTTGGACAAGCCAAGAAATTCCTACTAACACTGTGTTACAGCCAGAGCCAGAATTGTAAATAAAATGGTTGCATTAGTTCAGATATGAAGAATGTTATTTCCTGCCAGTGAAGAGTTAAAAAATCAGAAACCCCATGCTTTCTCTTCCCTGCGTGTTTACTACTGGCCACTGCGGGAGATGGAGTATTGGCTTGGAAGGCCTCTTATTGACCTTATTACATTCTTATAAAAAGCAAGCTGTTTTCTGGTTTAGAGCAGAAATTTTCTGCTCACAGAAAAATCTTTCCTGGTTATTTCTGGCGCTGGAGCCAACCTCGCTGCAGGAGCTCCGAGGCCTCCCAGGTAATGGCACGGTCTGCAGGAGACCATTAAGTGGTATTCTGTGAGATGAAGAGGGCACTTCCAGGCTTGAGTTATGTGAGAGTAGTTTAAAACCATCGTGCTCGCTGTAGTACTCACAGCCTGCCATCAGAACTGCTTGAGAATAAGGCAGCAAAAGCATTTGAGCAACCAGTTGTTGAGATCAAGAGAAACTCTGACCTAAGAGAGGGATTGGACTCGTTATTGTGTGACCTTATGGCTCAAGGAAAGAGCAAAACTTGCACAAGCTGCAAGATTGTGGTCTGTCATTATATGCATCAGGACTTGTTCCAGCAATTCCTTCTCTTTCCAGAGCCTTCTGGCTGGAAAATAAGGGCCTGGAGTGAAAAACACATTTTTTTCTTGGACTGATATGGGGG
>NW_011095118.1:0-392 GCF_000146605.3 Meleagris gallopavo | reverse complement strand
TTAAAGGACACTAGAGGAAGTCTGTTTGTGATCTGGATCCCTATTTTACTGAGGATAAGGCAAGTAGGCCTACTTACATTGTGTCTCTCTAGTCTCATACAACACAGCAAGTTTATTTTTTGTCAATAGATATTTGGATTTACTTGGCAGGAAATAACAATATACAAAAAAATTGGCTTTTTTTCAGGATATATTCAACTTCTGTTTTCGTTATTATAATCCATAATCAGGAAGAGTGTAATATCATTATCAGGTAGTAAAAAAGATCGTCAAATCTACATAGAATTTTTTTTAAAACTTCTTAAAAATAAAATAGATTCATTTGCCTCTGTTCAGTCCACAGTACTGTGCAAATCACAGATGCCATCACTGTCGTGGAATATAGATCTACT
>NW_011095117.1:0-543 GCF_000146605.3 Meleagris gallopavo | reverse complement strand
CATGTTATAATCAATACAGCATACTAAACACCGAAAATTATATTTAATGTACTGTAAAGAATAAATGAGTTAGTAAATAACACTATATCCCCAAAAGCTTCCTTTCTCAGTGTTTAGCCCATCACAATAAGCTGGAATTTTCAGGCCTTGAAAGACAATAGAACTGGCTTTAGTCAGGTACTGTGCCTTAGAGAAAGATGGACACTATGGGTTTCTACGTTACAGGTTATGAAAAGATGATTAGTGAAGCAAGAAACCAACACTGGATGAAAGAATAACTCATTGTAGCCTGAGAAATAGAATCCCATGTTTCACATGAGATGAATAAAATCATTAGAAAACACAGAGACTCATTAGTATTAGAGACCACTTATTTTTTCAATTATATTGAAGACTAGTGGGAATTTTTATGTAAGAAAATTAAGAATATATAATTTTTTATATCATCTGGTTCTAATGGTTTCAAATTTAGAAGAGTAATATGTCACCATCATCCTGTGATTTTTCTTATTTTCAACCAATTTATTATTACAATATGCCCTT
>NW_011095116.1:0-409 GCF_000146605.3 Meleagris gallopavo | reverse complement strand
TTTTAATTATATTGCCAAATGAGGAAAGGAGACTTTCCTTCTCCCAGACCAGGTCTCAGTCATTGATTGGATCTGAGGATGCTTCTTTCTTGTGTGTGTGTAAGCCTCCAGGATGAACTAAAACATGCACCAGTGTGCTGTCCTCTGGAGTTTAATGACAGATTCTGCCAAAATTCAAAAGACTCTGAAGATTCGGTGGCAGAGCTACAGCAGAATGTGATCTCAAAGCACCCTCCTAAACCAGGGACAGAAGACAGCCATTGAGTCTCAAATCTCCTGATCAGTTCTCATGTTGGAGAGTTTGTACATCGCTGAATGAGGAGGAAATGTTAAAGCTGTTGTCCTTAGATGCAAGTATGATGATACTTAGATGGAAGTATTGCAAACTTTAAGAAGAAAAAGAGAGGAG
>NW_011095115.1:0-322 GCF_000146605.3 Meleagris gallopavo | reverse complement strand
TTGTGAGAAGAGGCATTTCAACTTTGGTTAAATTGTGAAGAGTCACTCATAGATCATTTACATACGTGAACATAAGGCTGGAAAAGGAAATGTGGTGAGAGAGATCATAGCATGACAGAATGAGAGGAAATTAAGCAAAGGGAACCTTGACTGGAATATCAGAATATCCCTACTGCAGAAGTCTTGTCTCTTCAAGGAGACAGAGCAGCCTTTTGTTTTTTGGACATCTACAACAGGACAGACTCAGAAAAGAAACAGCAGGAAGCTGTCTTGTACTACACCCATGAGTATAGAACAGGTATTCTGTTACTTTTAGGACTTA
>NW_011095114.1:0-1197 GCF_000146605.3 Meleagris gallopavo | reverse complement strand
ATGACATTTATTGCGTTTAACGTGGTTCTTGGATTTTACAGGTAGCCTGAGCAATTTCCCCAGTGGAAAAAGACAAGGCCTTAACCCTTTCAGTGAGTATCTTGTCAAAATATTTGTTACTTTTTCTTTTGTCTGTGATACCTATGTGTCCCAAAACTTGTGCTCCCTGCTCTTCTATGTTCACAAATAGCAATACATAAATAACTAGAAGCCAAGGTTGTTCCTAAGAGGTGTGAACATTATAACATACTGGTCTACAGCATCAGCTCAAAGTCCAGTATCATGTCTTCAGCTGTGGCAGACAGCATATAGTTAAGGAATTGGAATAGGATAGAGCAAGAATACTTTTCTTGCTTTACTCTTCCTCTTTCTGGTGAGCAACAATTTAAGTGATTAGTTGCATTTATGTTTTGTTTCTTCATGGACACGTTCCCATGAATATTCTTCTGTGTCCCAGTTAATGTCTGTTCTTCTCTGTACTTTGTGGCAGTGAATTGCACCTTTTTATCAGGTGTGAAGAACAACTTTTGTTTGCTTCCCTTTCAGACCTGCTGCCTCATGGCTTCATTGGGTGTGTCTCAGTTTGTCTTGTGAGAAACAGTGATGTTTCCTGGTGTGTCCTCAGTTCTGAGCATATATTTGAGTTTTGTTTGCCACTAAGAGCTGAGAAGAGGTGTTGCAAAAATTGTGTGCTATGGCTTCAAGCTTTTTCCTAGTCACTCATAGTCTTGAGTGTAGGACAGGACACTGAGGTCAGTCTGCTGTTGTTATTCATTGAGCACTGTGAGAGCCTTTTGCAAATCTGTGTAATGAGATTCAGTTATGACAGCCCAGAGTAATTTTGCATTTAACAATATTTGCCCCTACTTCGTAGGGCATGTTGATTTACACTGGTTCCAGTGAGGCCTGTCTATTAACTTTCCTCCTTTTGAAAATCAGATCCGTACTTCTGCCTTCTCTTTGCCATGTTTTCCCTGTAATTAATCCTCAGCGAGCGCTTGTTCTAACCCTTTAAATTCTTAGAGAACCTTTGATGAGGGACTTAAAAAATGCTTTTTGAAGAGAGGAGCATGGGAGTGTGAGCGTCCACCTGACTCACTGAGCAGCACACTTGCACCATCCCCTGGGACAGCCGCAGCTCGGCAGGGTCCCAGGACACCCAGGTTCATCAGCCTGTTAGACTTCAGAGGGTGTGAT
>NW_011095113.1:0-419 GCF_000146605.3 Meleagris gallopavo | reverse complement strand
TGTCAGCGCTACGCCGGGCCCAACAGCCCCTTTCCACATGAGTATGTCAGTGGCACGCCTCACGTCCCTCTTAATTTTATTGCTCCAGGAAGTTCTCAGCATGGCACTTTTACTGGTAAGGAACCCTAATAAGTACCATTACACTGTCTGGATTTGAGGTTTTGCAGGTTTAATAAGCTGACTGTTGCCCGAAGTGTAACGAAAACATGCCCTTTGGTTCAGTCCATCTCTGAGACAGATTTCCTGTTTGCTTTTGAACAACGTATTTGTTCTCTCTCTATCTCAGTTCTTCATCTCTAAAGCAGCAGAATTTCTCTACCTTGCCAAATAATCGAAACATCCACCCAGAGAACTATATGCAGATAATAAGTTGACGCTGAGGTAGAGGTCTTAAAATATACGTAAAAGCTTGGGATGTT
>NW_011095112.1:0-466 GCF_000146605.3 Meleagris gallopavo | reverse complement strand
TTTTCAGTATGCATAGATATTCTGTAATAAGCTGAGTCACAAATGAGCAGCTCCTTCTTCATTTTCCTCTTAAAGCAACAACACTACTTAGAAAAAATTCTGGGAGGATGATACTGCCTGGTTACCAACACAGATAGGCGTAGCACATCTCAAAGGTGCTTCCTTCTCCTCCAAGCACTCATCTCTAAATAGTCTCACACTGATGTAACTATCAGCACGTTTATGCTTGTGAAAACAGCAGAAGATAAAGATCAGAAATCCTAACTTAACAAGAGACTTTCCCAAATGAAACACAGTATCTGAATCAAACTCCTAGAGGCTGCTCTGGAAGGCTTTTCAAGGATGGACATACCTTCAACAGGAACCACTTGTGTTGCCAGAGCTCGTTTCAGCATGCCTGTAAGTAGCAGGTACCCTCAGCAGCAGCAAAAACCCACACATCTTATAGAAGGGTGGGAGGGGGAAA
>NW_011095111.1:0-462 GCF_000146605.3 Meleagris gallopavo | reverse complement strand
AAAAGAGCTTGCCTGGGAGACAGTTTGGGAAATAACGCAGTAACATGTTTGCAGTAGTATGCCTTCTTTTTTTGTTGTTGCTGTTTTCTATTGTTGAATTTCTCTTGAAATGAGTAACTGAAAAATGCTTTGAAGCTACTAAAATGAGCTTTAATCACTGCAGAGGGATTTCTGTCTGGAATTAGCATTGGTGGGTAGTGGTTACTTGCAAAGATGCTACTTTCACTAAATTGGGCAAGGGGAGGGATTTGATCTACTTATTAGAGGCTTAAGGAAGAAAATATTCTGTGCCTTTAATAATGCACTAGTTTAATTGCTCCCAGTGAGTCTGTGTGCAGTCTAAATAATCAAGCCAATGTTTTTAATAACTTTGTGTAATTTGATTTAAGATGATGTGAAATCAAGTGTTTTTGACATCTGCTTGTAAGATGTATTTTCTTACTGAAATTATTAGTATTTTTT
>NW_011095110.1:0-459 GCF_000146605.3 Meleagris gallopavo | reverse complement strand
ATAGGAAAGATCCTCTGTTGTAGCCACTTCTCTTTTCTGCAGCAGTGCAGCACCCTCTCCTATACAGCAGCCTGAAGTGCTGCCTCATTCTCCTTCGGGCTTTGTTCCTTGAATAAAACAGACAAAGATCTCTTGCAATGTTTTCTGCCCCCGCAGAAATATAGGGATTTCGGAACAAGATCAGAATTGCTCAGAGGCAGTGCAAGAGTAGTCCCTTGGCTAAAAACAAAATCCAAATAACAATGGAAAATTGACTACCTACTAGTATTTGCTAATAGAGGATTGTCACTGCTAAATATCCTTGTACTGCTTGTATCCATCAGGATGCAAATGTGGTGGTATTTTTTAAGTTTATGCAAAGACCTCAAGAAGAATTGAATTAACTCTCTGCAGCCCGAAAGGTGCAGCAATCTTTTTCTCTTCAGCCCCATCCTTGTCTCACAGCTATTTTAATAGTGA
>NW_011095109.1:0-537 GCF_000146605.3 Meleagris gallopavo | reverse complement strand
CTCAAAAGGAGAGCTGACCCAGGGATGCCCTGAGACTCTTGTTCATTTCATAACAAGCCGAGGCTAAAAGAAAATTGAGCTGAATATTTACGTGCTTAAGGCCATTTAAAGTGGAGACTTACTTTCCTAAGGTTTTCCCACCGTTCTGGGGGCAGGAGACAGAAAGAAAAAGAAATGCCTTTCAGTGAAAGCACCAATAAGACAGGAGTTCCCCAAAATAATTAGCAGTACGAGAGGAAAAACTAACATCAACTTTCCCTAAGGGAAGCCTTCACATTTATGAAATCTATATATCCAAAGGTCACTGAAGTTCACAGAATCCACTGCTATATTAGATCGTTGTTAATTGCAGCAGCTTTTCCAGACCTCGGAGAAAACACTCCCCAGGACCATTTCTTTCCTTCATTTGGCTTTTTGGTTAAGCACAGGAACAAAAAGGAACAGGAAACCACGGGCACAGCCACTGTGTCCATGAAAGGCTGTTTCCAGGCACTGGGGGCATGGGGCCGAGCACTGCAGCAGCACAAGGGCCCAAGT
>NW_011095108.1:0-366 GCF_000146605.3 Meleagris gallopavo | reverse complement strand
CCAATTCTCAGTTATTTTCACGCTTTTTCCAAACTTCAGTCTGATTAAGAGAGGTAGAGAATTAGAATGTATGCCCACTAACCAGGAGGAGGCACCTTCCAGCTGTGCTTCTCACCACATTTCACTGTCTGCTAATTAACGATCAGCTCCAAAGGTCAGGTAGGCTCTATACTCAACTTCAGCTCTGATACCAGCAGCAAAATCACAGTGTTGGTTCAACAACAGATGGAAAAGACTGCCAAATCTTAACCACGCTTTAGATAATATGGGACAGCACTCAAAACTCCCAGACATGGAAGAAAAACTGGATTAGAGATGGCAAAATGATTGCAGGTACTTCTCCCATAACATTTAGTCAGCTTCCCA
>NW_011095107.1:0-517 GCF_000146605.3 Meleagris gallopavo | reverse complement strand
TTTGGGTAGAGGTAGTGAGCCTCAACAGTTGCAATAGGTATAGAGATATTAATCCTGAAACTATTGGCTTTGACTTCTATAATGTAAGCCTCGTTACTAGAAAGGGGCAAAGCTATTGCTCCCCCCCAAGTATCTTTCCCCACTTCCCTGGTGCTGTCCTGTTGCAACTGAAGGTCGTAGTAGTCCATTTTCTAAATCTAAAGCTGAATGTACAGCTTTGTCACCTTGCAGTAGTCTTGCTTTTTTGTAATTGGTGCAGAGCTAGCGTGCTTGAAAGATTCTTCTTGTTAGAAGCCCTATTAGGTTCTGATTGGATATGTATTTCTTTGAAGTACGAATGACTATGATTATATACACACTTCTTTCCTTTTTTTTTCCTGCAGATATCCAAACATATCCTGTGAGCTGCTCACTTCAGATGTCTCGCAGATCAATGATAGGCTGGGAGAAGAAGAATCTTTACTCATGAAACTGTACAGCTTCCTCTTAAATGAATCTCCTCTAAACCCTTTACTTG
>NW_011095106.1:0-402 GCF_000146605.3 Meleagris gallopavo | reverse complement strand
CCTCCCCTAAATCCAAATCCTGTTATAACTTGGAAACAGAAAAGTCATTTAACATGATTGAGAGATTTGATAAAGAGATGGACAAGAGTTAACAGTATATTATGGGGCTGGGTGAAGAAGGCAGTAGAGATCGGTCGGCTCATAATGTCCTTTTTCAGTACAGAGCCCAGGCTGACTATGCTAGGAATGGACTCCACTGTGCTATTAGATGCAGTGCCTGATACGTGAACAAGACACATTGCTAAAAATCTGTTCTGCACCGGGGAAAGCTGTCCTGGAGAGACAGCCCTATTGATGGAGGTATTCATTGCCCTGCTCTACCTTCTGTTTCTTCAGATGACAGTCTACACTTCATGGCACTGAATCAAGCTATGAAGGTCAGTCATGTGCTGTATTTCTGCT
>NW_011095105.1:0-458 GCF_000146605.3 Meleagris gallopavo | reverse complement strand
GCAGCAGAGCAGGGTGCAACATGTTCTCAAGCATTTTCAAATCCTGTTGAAGTTTTCTTACTCACAATACATTACTTTTTCCTAGGATTCCCATATGATTTCTTCTGTTTGTTATTGTCCATTTTTTTTTCTCCCTGCAATGTTTTCAGTGTTGGATATGCACAAAGTCATTAGCATTTTTAAAAGACCACTATAGTCATCAGCCAAGGAAGAATTAATTTCATTAGAGTATTCACATGAAGGACTGAGCATCTCCTTCAATTTCTCCTGTGGGTCAGTGCAGAGCTGGGCATGATTTTACCATCAGCAGGGAAGCAAGAGAATCATAGAATGGCTTAGTTTGGAAGGGACCTTAAAGTTCATTTAGTTCCAACCCCCTACCATTGGAGGTTCAGGCTGCCCAGGGCCCTATCCAATCAGACTTTGAATGCCTCCAGAGATGGAGCATGCACAACCTC
>NW_011095104.1:0-410 GCF_000146605.3 Meleagris gallopavo | reverse complement strand
GAAGTGTGATGCAGAAAATAGTGGCAGGTCAGGTACCTTTCAGAGCTTCCCAGCTACATCTCTAAGTCTGTTTGGAATCTTATCCGGTGACCGTTTCAAATGCAAATGCAGGTCCTTGCACCTTTGGGACAGACGCTTGCTCCAGATCCCAAAGTGCTTTAGGAAGAAGCACTATGTAACCTAGCTTTGATAAAATCAGAGTATTTGAGAGCATCCTTGGGAAGACTTTAGGGGCCCCAGGGAGCTGCAGGTGCCTCAGGGCTGGGTAGCAACTGCAATGGAATTTTTGAGATAGCAATTTTGGGCTTAGCTGCAAGCTGTCTAAATGTCTTACTGGAGCTGGTCCTGAATGCTGGAATATGTTATCAATTAGTTTAAACGTGTTTTTGAATGAGATTTAAATAAGGTAT
>NW_011095103.1:0-489 GCF_000146605.3 Meleagris gallopavo | reverse complement strand
TTTTTTTTTTTCCTCCTGTTTTACATTAGCATAGCTCAAGATAATGACTTCAGGAATTATAGTTAAAAATTAAAGTACAAAAATAAGGTACGAAGAAATGGAAATAGTTTGGTATTTCCTGCAAATGTCACTTAGTCTTCAGTCTTTGGTGTGCTGCACAGCTTGGAAATGAGATGAACAATGGGATTTGATCCAGTTTTCATGTATCATGTTTTGTGGTTCTAGGTAAGCCCTTCACTGCTTGTCCTTTATGTGATGAATTTTGGCTTTTGTACAGTGCAAATGCAATCCTAAGTACTTCTGACACTTCAAGCTTAGTATTTTCTAGCCAAATGGAGATGGCAATAGCATCCATGAGGAATAATAACTAAGAGTGCTAGCACCCTACGTCAAGATAGCCTGAGATATGAAGCACTCTGTTGACTGGTTTAGCCAAAAGTGTGCACCTTCAGTCAAAGGAAGCTGCGTAATGGCTCTGAACTCTTCAGC
>NW_011095102.1:0-412 GCF_000146605.3 Meleagris gallopavo | reverse complement strand
CCCCATGGTGTGCCATCCCTGTGCCACTGCAATAATTCTGTGGTTTCTGTGGCAACCAAACTGATGCATGAGCCAGAGGAGTGTCCCAGAAGTCTCCAGTAGATCCTGCTGACTGGAGACCAGGACTTGGAGTGCAGTGCCCATAGTATAGATATAGGAACTGATTTAATAGACTATTGGAGAGGAGAGGGATGGGCTATGGAAAGCTTGTATTGCGAATCCTTCAAAATTGCATTCCTTAATTCTAGATGTCTGCCAAGACTAACTAATGAGCACTGTTTCCCAAATGTTTCAGATTGGTGTACTAGTTACCGTTAGGAGATTTAACTTTTGTATTGCAAGAGTTTAGAACTAGATACAGAATCACAGAAACACCAAGGTTGGAAAGACCTGCAAGATCACCCAGTCCAAC
>NW_011095101.1:0-499 GCF_000146605.3 Meleagris gallopavo | reverse complement strand
TTTGTCTCTTCAGTACTGGAAATGTTCTTAACTTATGTGAAACAGAAGTGTCAAAGCTAATGAAATATAAACAATTCTTAATAGCTCAGTATCATGGAATTGCCGAAGTTGGAAAAGACCTCTAAGATCATCTAGTAATTCTGTTCACCTACCACCAGTATTGCCCCACTGGCCCTCAATACAACGTCTTAGCATTTCTTGAACACCTCCAGGGACGGTGACTCAACCACTTCCCTTGGCAGCCCATGCTAGAGCCTGACCACTCTTTCAGAGAAGAATTTTCTTTCTAATATCCAACCTGAACTTCCCCTGGCACAACTGAGGACCATTCCCTTTAGCCTATCACTGTTATCTGGGATAAGAGGCTGACCTCCACCTTGCTACAGCATCCATTCAGATAGCTGTAGGGAGCTATAAGGTTTCTGCTGAGCTTCCTTTTCTCTGAACCAAGCAATTGCAGTTCCCTCAGCTACTCCTCATAAGACTTGTGCTCCAGACC
>NW_011095100.1:0-433 GCF_000146605.3 Meleagris gallopavo | reverse complement strand
TTCTGGATTGTCTTCTGTAAGTAGCTGCGTATCTGCCCTGCTGGGAGATCCCTGAACTGTTTGTTTGCATCCCTGTGGTGATTAGAAGGCTGGTTTGTTTTCCCTGTTTGGGTTTCCTTTTGCAGTCCTTAAGGGCAGTACTTGCTTTGGACACATGTCTTTTAAGCTTTCCTAATGTCAGGTGAAGCAGTGGTTTTTCACAGCAGCCCAAGTGCTTTGTCAGATGTGGTTGGACACGGCTCAGTGGGCACAGTGGTGATGGGCTGACAGTTGGACTAGGTGATCTGTGTGGTCTTTTCCAACCTTAACGATTCTGTGATTCTATGGTCTTCTCATCTGAGTTGCTGAGCAGAAAGGCTGCCAAGCCCACGTGCTTTGTACTTGTTCTTTTGAGTTATCTGGGGACCAGAAAAAAGAGTTTTATGTTAGGGAC
>NW_011095099.1:0-422 GCF_000146605.3 Meleagris gallopavo | reverse complement strand
GTCTGTATTACTAAATGAAACACTAATACCTTGATGTCTAAAACCCAAACCTAAAAACCTATTTGTGACCAAGAAACTGACCTATTTCTAGTAATTTTCAAGCGCCTTCTGGTGAGCTCAGTGGCCAAGTGCCTTTGGTGTGTTTTACCTGAATCTGAGAGAGCTGTGAAGTGCACCAGGGCATTTGCAACCATTTTGATTCTCCTCTACAGTCAACAAGAGTCTTGTGATGTGCATCTATGGACTTAGAAGGACTTTTTGTGTTCTAGACATGCTTGTTAGAGCTTTCTGGTGCACACCAAGATTTCCAGTATTCTGGGCATGCCAGAAATTTCTGAATGCATTTAAGCAAGCAAACAGAGCCTTCTGTGTGTCTTTCACTGACATTAAAGAATCTCTAGTGCTCCCCAGATGCCATTAAA
>NW_011095098.1:0-450 GCF_000146605.3 Meleagris gallopavo | reverse complement strand
GCTAATATTCAGTGCTAAAATAGTACCATAAGAGAAGATAATTTACCTATTGATATGGTGCTGTGTGTAACTGGCCACATTGACTGTGTTGTTCTAGTAAAGAAGAAAAAAGTACCTCCACCATTGCAGGCCTATGATTTCAAGGATAGTTTTAAATTAAAAAAAAAAAATTGAATTATTTTCTGTAATGAACACTTAAAGATACAAAAAACAAACAACAAGTGGTCAGAAAAAAAGATGAAAATACCAAATCCAGGAAAAAAGGGGTCATGTTTGTATAAGGTAACATTTGTATGCAAAAAGGATTAAAATAATAGGACTAGAAAGCACTTGCACTGATTGTAGTCTGTAGCACTGCCGTGGTAAGTATCTGTTGATCCCTGGGTGGCAGAATTAAGACAATTTGGTATGACCTTGATCCAGTGATATGAACATCACTCAACAAGGCTA
>NW_011095097.1:0-304 GCF_000146605.3 Meleagris gallopavo | reverse complement strand
TCAATGCAGTCAATCAGGCTTACCACTACAATAGGAGCAGAGTGAATGAAGAGAATGTGGTGATTTTTTGGCTCCTAGCCATGCCATTCGTTAAGCTACTGTCTGAAGCAACAAAGGAATGGTAAGGCATTGCTAAAATAAGTGAATGTTACAGTTACAATATCATTCTTATGCCAAAGACAAGAGGAAAGAAAAGCTTCAGCTTAGCAGTGTGCTTCCAGTGCTGTCTGTGGTTACACTCAAAGCACAGCCTACAGCTTACAACTTGTCCCATGCTTACAGCTGTGCGTGAGCTTATAATTAG
>NW_011095096.1:0-377 GCF_000146605.3 Meleagris gallopavo | reverse complement strand
TCACAGATGTTGATGAACACGTGGGTGATGTTTCTGTAGCTGAAGTGCAGTGTTGTACCGATCCAACTGGGGTCACCCAAAGAGGGTAAAATACCACTTTAGGTCTCATTTGGTTTGAGACAGCAACAGTTGTTCTAAGAGGACACTGTATTCACCAAAGGAGTTAAGTTACCTGCACGAACAGAATAGTGACTTTAGAAAGTTGTTTGTTGTTGTTGTGTGCCCATGTCCTCGCTACCGAAGTGGCAGTTCAAGCAGTTGCATCAGCACAAACATACATGGCAGAAAAGCAGGGGAGGAGCTGAGGGCAGTCAATTTAGGAACCCCCGAAGTCAGCATTTCCTGCAGCGTGAAACTTATTCTGTCTTAAGTGCACT
>NW_011095095.1:0-333 GCF_000146605.3 Meleagris gallopavo | reverse complement strand
TTTTTCTTTTTTTCTTCCAGAAAGACAGAGCAAATAAGCTTATCAGCTTCACTAGTAGTTGGCCTTCCAGTTGGCATTTTCATTATACAAAATGAACTTATTTTTCACTCCCAAGAAATTATGTAAACATGTGTTACAGATTGTATGTCATAGCTCCACTCCTTTGACTGAGTCACAAAATGTTTTATTTCATTGATGATGAGCTTTCCTACAAATCTTTTACTTCAGTACAAAATATACTCAGGAAAGGTACTGGACTACTTGTGTTGACTGGAGCTGGATGATTACATTGCACACCATTATTTTTTCACCAAGTTCCATCTTGCTTTTGTG
>NW_011095094.1:0-477 GCF_000146605.3 Meleagris gallopavo | reverse complement strand
TTTTCATTCACTCATGTTATTCATCTCTGCTCTCAGTCTTCCTCAGCTTATTGCTACCATCTACATACATGCTAAAATCCAGTTTCCCTCATTCTGTGTTTTCTAGTCCAAGAGACTATTTCTCAGTCTTTCCCTTTCCTGTTTCTCAATCCCTTAGTAGACTTTTGGTAGAAACACCAAGGAGTGTATTGTGTGCAGTATATTGCTTGTTGCTTTGTATACAATTGTATAGTATTCTGTAGAGTGTAAGGAGTACGGAGATTAAAAACCTGTGCTGTGACTTGATAGCATCTTAAGCTGCCACTAAAAGACACAATGCTGTGTACAACCAAGGAGCTCAATAAAATTTTATTTGCTTAAGAATCTTCATCAGGGCACTTCCATGCAGGTGAGAAGTACCTACTGCTAGGTATTAACGAATTGTACATAGACACACATGCATCTTGCTATTGCTGTGCTGACTTCTGTGTACTTCCT
>NW_011095093.1:0-447 GCF_000146605.3 Meleagris gallopavo | reverse complement strand
TGGGTCAAAGAGGTTATTCTTTCTTGGTCTAACCTGATCCATGACAGGCCCTGCTGCATGTCTGCATATTTAGATGAAGGCGATAGGAATTGCAGGCTGTGTTGTTGTATTTCTGTATCTGATATGGAACAGCTTTGATAAGAGATTCAAGAAGTCCAGCCTCTGGGGAAGGAGGGTTGATTTGAATCTTGTCTTCCCACATTCCAATCAAACACACTTATCACTGAGAAAGAAGTTAAAACTGGAAAGTCTTCCATGGTCTGCTAAGGAGCTGGTGCAGATTTGCCCTTTGCTTTACTTCTCAAATGTTTTCTTAAAGATTACATCATACAACTTTTTAAAAAATAAATTGTGAGTCTTTTTTTGCACTGTTGTCTGATTGAATTTAAGTTGCTACCGTACAAAAACTAGGTGATGCTCACTAATGTGCATTTGCTCTTCACTCCT
>NW_011095092.1:0-421 GCF_000146605.3 Meleagris gallopavo | reverse complement strand
CACAGTTTGTGATGGAAGGTGTGAAGAACTTGGTACTGAAGCAGCAAGTAAGTTTACAGACCATGCATTGTCAAGCAGTTGTGAACACTGAGGGAAATTATTTTTGTTACCTCTGTCATATTGTGAGGCCTGCTCTGAAAGTGACGCCTTCTATATTTTATTATGGCGGCCTACAGTGGCAGAGGAGGAGTCTGGAAAAAATGGCACCCATTGTCATTAGTGATGTTCGCTGAGTGTTTGTGGAGACCAAGCAGTGGATGTGAGCACAGTGAGGCCATGGGTGGTCAGTTTCAGCAGTGCGCCAGCAGGTCCCCTCCAGTGGATTTTTACGAGCGTGGCACGCAAACTCTTGCTCATGGCTGACAAAAACACAGAGCTAATGTAGACTATGTTGAAACAGTGCTTTGTAGCTGAGAACTTC
>NW_011095091.1:0-359 GCF_000146605.3 Meleagris gallopavo | reverse complement strand
ACGCATCAGCTCTTCAAGAACAAAACATTTTTAAAAGACCATCATATCCATATTTTATTCACTAAAGAAAACTAATTTCTTATATGTGCATGTGTTCATGGTTTTTTGTTTGTTTGTTTGTTTTGTTTTGTATGTGTCTACAGTAAATACAGGTTTAAAGTTAAGCTGCTGTTTAGTAGACTGTTATTGGTACCAGCTAGGCAGGTTTCCTAAAATACACTGTAATAAGCTCTCCCATTTATATATGTGTGTGTGTGTGTATGTACATTTTTTACCACAGAATTCTTAATTTTGCTATTTATGGTAAAAAACGTCAAAATGAAACCCCTCATTTTCGAAGTCAGAGCTAAAACAGGTAT
>NW_011095090.1:0-349 GCF_000146605.3 Meleagris gallopavo | reverse complement strand
ACGTGCTGTTAACAGCATCCTGTTCTGATGTGAGGAACTCATGCACACTGAGGGATTTTCACTCAACTGATTTTTGCTTCTAAGCTTGCTGTGGGCTGCATTAAGCAGCAGTAATACCTTAAAACAGCACTGGTCTAAAGCTGGGCTCTGTCTCTTGGCTACCTTTATTTCTAGAAGTGGGTAAAGTATTTGCTCTCTGCAAAAATTCATGTTTTAATCTCATCTTAAGCAATCAGAAAAAGAATAAAACTCCAAGGCCTATTCCCTGACAGGACAAATGGGTATAAAGGTGTTGGAGGGAATGAAACACTCAGCCCTATTCCTCCCTAAATATACTCACCTGCTCCTT
>NW_011095089.1:0-534 GCF_000146605.3 Meleagris gallopavo | reverse complement strand
CCTGGGAAGATTGCAGATGAAATGAAGGTGTGAGTGCAGGATGCACTGGAAAGGGGAAAGGGTGGAAGCAAAGGAAGGAAATGTTGTGCAGAGCCAAAGGAGGCTCTGGGGAGAGGCCACTTTGGGTAGAAGTGATTCAGCCCAGAGCAGCATTAAGGTTTTGGCATCCTAACCCTGCAATTCCCATTTTCAAGCACTTAGCACCAAGACAAGAGCTGTGTTCTAAGCAGCCCATCTTGGTGATGTCTGCTTAATACTCAAGACACCTCCTAGCCCATAAAGGGATGCGAGTACCCCATCCCTGCAGGTGCTCAAGGCTGGATAGAGCCCTGGGCAGCCCGATCTTGTGGGGACAACCAGTCCACAGCAGTGGGGTTGGAGCTGGATGATCTTTAAAGTCTCTTCCAACTGAAGCCACTCTGTGATTCTGTGATTCTGTGTAGTGAAAGGGGATGCAAGGGGAAGACAACTCAGCCTCAGTGCTGAGCAGCGGCTGGGACAGCACCTGGCAGGGACAAGGTCAAAAATGAGCCC
>NW_011095088.1:0-499 GCF_000146605.3 Meleagris gallopavo | reverse complement strand
CTTGACTCCCCAGGCACATGCAGCAATGTCCCATTCACTTTCCCCTCATGTGTCACAAAAGCCATGACAATGAATGTTAAAACATGAAGAGATATGTATGATTTAAATTGAAATTACATTCAATAGAATACAGGTTCAGATTAATACACATTAATACACCTCTTTCCACCTTATAATAGAATACACAAACGTCTTCACAGAGTCTCTTCTGCTTCCATCTGCTGCTTTTAAATATGAGTTTTTCCAATTGGTTTCAATATCTTCTGCTGTAATCAGCTGATGCAAATTGGCATCAGTCCATTATACCTTTGGAAATATGTCAGTTTATACCAGCTGAGATTACAGCACAGTTCTGGTTTAACATATACTTCACATCTCTTTAATTCATTCCTGAACAATGCTAGTAAAGTTGCCTCTTTTATCTACATTTCTGTCCTCTTTAAAACATACAAGTAAAAGTCAGCATCTTGAGGAGAATGAAAGAGAACGGGACTTGCCC
>NW_011095087.1:0-391 GCF_000146605.3 Meleagris gallopavo | reverse complement strand
ATATGAGAAGCTGGGTTCCTCAGTACCTGCGATGCCATGCTTCTTTTCATGAAGCGGTGCTTATTCTCCAGTGTGTTATTTATAATAGGATGTACTTCAGCATTTGTTTGCTTTTTCTCTCTGGATCTTGAAAAACTGGACCTTATCTTTGTGTCTATTGCTATCGCCACCCCTGCAGAGTACCTCGGACCTTCACTTTTTCCATTTATTTGTGCTGGAAAATGAGAAATGTGGACGTTTTTCTAGAGTGAGTTTATGTTTTAAGTGTGTTTGCGTGTGTGTATATACATATACACAGATATAAATACATATTTTGCTGCAATGTATGTATGTGTATTGCTGCTAAATGTTGAACCACGATAGATGACCTCTTCATTCACTGGTAATGGGG
>NW_011095086.1:0-388 GCF_000146605.3 Meleagris gallopavo | reverse complement strand
TCTCTTGGTAAAGAACTTCCTCCTAATATCCAACCTAAATCTCCCCTCCCTCAACTTAAAACCTTCTACCCTTGTCCGGCTGTTATCCACCCTTGTAAAGAGTTGACTCCCCACCTATTTGTAAGCTCCTTTTAAGTATTAGAAGGCTGCAATGATGTCATCTCGCAGCCTTCTTTTCTCCAGGTTGAACAAGCCCAGCTCTCTCAGCCTGTCTTTGTAGGGGAGGTGCTCTAGCACTCTTATCATCTTTGTGACCCTCCTCTGGACCCTGCATGCTTTTCCTTTCAAAATAGTATGATAGGAACATCCTACTCAGTTGAATTTGTTTTAAAAAATAAGCAAGCAAAATAAAATGTTTAAAAAAGATGATATAAAAGTCAATCACACC
>NW_011095085.1:0-441 GCF_000146605.3 Meleagris gallopavo | reverse complement strand
GATCCTACCCGAGGCAGTGGGACAGACTAAGTGATTTCAGTCCCCTTCTGTGCTACAGTTTGATAACAAGCAGAAAAAAAACCCCAACCCACTGAGTAATTTACATGTTTAGTTAAAATTAACTATCCTAATCTGAATATGCATCACTGCAGTCAGCTTCTGGGGAATTTAGCCTTCAGTTGCTAAGAATGTAAGCAGGAGCAAGTTGAAAATTTCAGAATTCGTAACTTGTCAAAATTTGGGCAGATTTTCACAGAACAGCACATCCTCATTACCGAGGCCCACCCTGATACATTTTTAATGGTAGCCTCAAAACATTGGACTATTCAGTCAAAAGAATTTATTTAACATGGGAAAAAGCCTTTTTTTTCCCCCTCTGGATACATTGGAGAGAGTTAAGCAGGTTTTTTTCCTGAAACATTAAAAAAATAAAAGATGAAA
>NW_011095084.1:0-399 GCF_000146605.3 Meleagris gallopavo | reverse complement strand
CTGCCTTTGCACAATGTGGCTCAAACTTTCTGGGATGTCTTTTTGTTTGCAGTTTTCAGAATATCTTTCTGTTTGCCCTTCTCAGGATAGTAATGCCTTGCTGCCTTGCAACTGCACTTAACTGGGTCTTTCCACTTTGACCAGTAAGTGAGAAGTGGAAGAACTGCAGCCCTACATGATGTTGAAATATCAGTAGATTGCAGTTATTTACTTGGAAAATGAAAAGGGAGGGAAAATGTGATTGTAGTTATTCCTGTCCGAACAGAACCAAGGATCATTCTTTTTACCCTCATTTGAAAATAGTGAAAGTTCACATGAACCTTTTTAAAAAAAATAGTTTTTGGCAAAAGGTCTGAGAATTTTTTCAGAATATGATACTTATCTATAAGATATAATGGC
>NW_011095083.1:0-545 GCF_000146605.3 Meleagris gallopavo | reverse complement strand
TTTTTATTACAAGCATTTTGCTGGATTAGTGATATTAATATATTGAAATAAATACCCATATATATTCTTTCTGTTTTAAAAAATTACTTTGCATTAACCAAATAACTATTAGCTAAATTAATATTAGCCTTTTTTATGTACTACTCTGCAGATAGTTAATGCAACTCCTGCAACTTTGCATATTAAAAATATTTTTTTAAAAAATCCTTGCTTTGTCATCTGTTTAATGGTGAACAGTTATTCAATCCACATTTTGCTTTGAATATATTTACTAGAAGCAAAACATTATTTTCCGTTTCCTGTTATAGATTTGTTCTATGAAAACATTCTGTGATGTTTACAGAAACTGTATGTGATTGGTTTCAGCAAATCAGGTAGCAGGAAACATTAATTTTGACACATTTTACTGCAACAGCAACAGTTCTCCTCATTTTGTGTAGAAGATACAGCATTGGCTATTTTTCCATTTGTATCCTAAAAAGGTAAACATGGCTTTCTTCAATCACAATTGACTGAAAATTAAGCCTTTTATTAATAGATACAGT
>NW_011095082.1:0-331 GCF_000146605.3 Meleagris gallopavo | reverse complement strand
AGCTTGTAGCCTTGTTTATCACTTCTTTTTCTCCCCTGTCATGCTTTCCCCATCTTTCTCACATGCTTGTATTCATTTCTGGCATGACTTTGTCTTTACAGGTGGTAATTTTACATAAAACTGATAGCAAGGTTAAAATCGAGGCAGTAAGGAAGCCCTCATAGAAACAAGGAGCAAGGATTATTATGCCTTCAGCATCTGTGAAAACTGAAGAACTGAACTGAAAAACAGTCACACACTGCTTTCCTCTATAGGCACTAGATGGCAGCATCTGCCAGTGCTGCGTTGCATCAAGATTTTCATTATGAATTAACCCTTTCCATTAAAGTTA
>NW_011095081.1:0-669 GCF_000146605.3 Meleagris gallopavo | reverse complement strand
TGTCCTACTGCAAGTATATGATGCATAAGTTGAGATTTCTGTTCAGTCTTCTCCTTGAATGTAGTAGCAGCTACAATCACATTCCTCCAAAGTTTTCTCTGGATGAGCAAGTCCAGTTCCCTTGATTTCCTCTGTGAGGATGAATGCTTCAGACACCAAATATCAGGGTGGCCCTCTGGACTTTAACAATTAACAAGAAAAACAAGTTTTCCTAAAAATACCCATATCTACACATAGTACTGAAGTATAGACTTGTGTGTGCCAAGTAATGAGTACCCCTGGACCCACTACTGGGTCCAGTTCTGTTAAACATCCTCATTAATGTCCTGGATGATAGGGTAAAGTGTGCACTCAGTAAATTCATGGATCACATAAAACTGAGGGGAATGGCTTATTTGGCAGAGGGCTGCACATCCATCCTGAGGCACCTTAATAGGCTGGAGAGATGAGCTGTCAAAAAATCTCAGAAGGGAGGAATGTGGAGTGCTACACTTGGGGATTAATAACAGCAAGTACCAGAATGTTCTAGGGGCATCTCAGCTGGAAAGCAGCTGTACAGAAAAGGGACTGAGGGTCCTAGTATACACCAAGTTAAACATGTCCCAGCAGAATGTCTTTGCTGCTAAAAAGGCTAATATCATTCATGAATGCGTTAAGCAGTTTTCCACC
>NW_011095080.1:0-498 GCF_000146605.3 Meleagris gallopavo | reverse complement strand
TCGTTAATGTTTTTTCTATACGTAATGGTTACATGTAAAAATGTTATGAGCACATACAATGCACGTAACAGTTATGAAGCAAAGTAAGTTAGCATTAAAAAATGCTAGGATTAAGTTTGCTCCTATTATGTTTGTGACCCCCCAATAGTCTCCCCATCTTTCTCAGTTGGTTCCTTTACTGGGGCTGGTACCTTTTTCTCTTGCTATTTCCTTGTTTCAGCTGAAATTCATTTCTTTGCTTGCTGCTCATGCCAGTCTGGCACATTTGGTGCTGCCACCCTCAGAGGTCTGGCTGGGTGAGCAATGGCCCACTATTACCATGGAGACAACTTAAATCCAGTTTTCCTTGTTGTCTCTTCTCTATGCATCAGGGACTATGAGGCTGAGATGTGTGGAGCATAGGGATTTTTGCTGCTGAGATCTAGCAAACACTTGACAGTATTTAGTTTACCATAAGGTGATAGTATGGTCAAATACAGGCAGATTTCTGTGTGGCAA
>NW_011095079.1:0-437 GCF_000146605.3 Meleagris gallopavo | reverse complement strand
TTTCTTGATTCATTTTAAAACTGTCTGAAAAGACCTCTGTTGAAAGCACAATCCTCAATGTTACCAGCTTCAATCTTAGGGGCAGCAGATGCAGATACTTCAAATTAAGTCAGTTTGGGAACACACACACACACACACACACAAAAGAAACATTAATATTTCACAACAGTTTCTCAGCCTGCATTTGCATCTTTGCATCATTTTTTGTCCTTTTTCAGAAATAATTTTGCTAGCAAGAGTATGATGAAAGAACATTTTGTATATAGAAATTTCAAAAAGCTTACAGACTTTCAAAACACACATTCACACACACACATCAAAGTCAAATGTATGTCTTCTATTTGATGCATGTCTCATCTTACAAATGGTGTTTAGGGACTGTTTGAGAACCTCTTTGTATCACGTGAATTTTAGCAGTTGTCGTCATCCACAGACAG
>NW_011095078.1:0-385 GCF_000146605.3 Meleagris gallopavo | reverse complement strand
GCTTTATTGTATGACTTGCATAGCTCTTTTCTAGTGACTAGTTCAGATAGAACTTAAAATCTTGTGCAAGTGTTGAGTATTTCTTCAGGGATAGGCCTCTACTTTTGCTTTGGAAAAACAGGACCAAGTTTATTTGAAAAATCGTGTTACCAGTGGCTATAATAGAAATTGCCAGCAGAGGTCATACTTACAGTGGAAGGTATTTCTAGATTACCTTTATGAGTGGAAGAGGTTACAGTGTACATGACTGTAAAAGTCATTTGGTTTGATTTCTTTTGCTCTACCACTACTTTTAAAAGTAGTAATGACCCTTTGTTTTTAAACTGCTTGTATTAAAATATGAGCCACCGAGGAAGCTGGTACAACTAACGTTCCAGATTGATTC
>NW_011095077.1:0-483 GCF_000146605.3 Meleagris gallopavo | reverse complement strand
CTTTACACTGTAAGATGGAGAAAGGTGAAATTTGGCTTTGTATTTGAATGGCATCATGCACACCTGCGATGTGGTCTTCAACTAGGACTCTGGCACATGACAGCAGTATAAAAAAATATCCATGGTATATAATTTGATACCAGAAAGGTTCTCTCTCAATCTCAATTCCATCTCCCATGCGTTACTGTGTGCTGTAAATACAAATGTGAAAAGTGTAGATTTTTCAAAATCAATAGGTTTTGTTCTGAAAAATTAAAGGAAGAAGCATCAATTTTGTTGTGTTGTTATATCTATGTTCTGCATATTTGAAATTGCAAGGCTGCAGGGGAAGTTGAACTCCCTTTGTATTTCTTGTTGTGCTGCTATCTCAATGTGCATAGTTGCAGATTTTCCAGGAGAAAAATTAATATTTAGATTGATTGAGTCCTTTCTGTAGCTTTTTTGCTATGTGCCATATATACTGTAATCAGTATTCCTGTTGCT
>NW_011095076.1:0-459 GCF_000146605.3 Meleagris gallopavo | reverse complement strand
TGAAGATTTTTTTTCCTGAAGAACTTCAGTCTCATCAGAATGCAGCAGCTGATATGTCTAAGCTTTCTCCTGTCTGAGCCTCAGCAGGTCTTTCCTCATTTCTTCCACAGGGTGAATCTGCTTCCCTGGCCTCTGAGTGTGTCAAAATCCTTTGGCCAGTTTTCACAACTAACAGGAATGGAATGTATTCCTTGGTTTTCTAGATGCACAGCTAACATAGCTACCTTAAGAAAAAGATGCAGGTCTGTGAATCCCAATATGCATATACCTGCCATGCTGAGGTGGAGTACCAAGTCATAAGGAAGTGAAAATTCAAACTCATCGTTGCCAGCTGGCTACTCTATGTGCTTCCCTCCTGGCTCTCTGGGAGATGCCAACAGTGGGAGAAATTGGCACTTATGGGCTGGGCACAGCAGCAGAAAGCAAACACAGTGGGAAAGTCATTTACTTAAACTAGTG
>NW_011095075.1:0-810 GCF_000146605.3 Meleagris gallopavo | reverse complement strand
TTCCACGAACACTGACAATCTTGTTTTCCCTGCTTCAGCTGCTTCTCTTGTCTGTCCAGGGATCACAGTTCAATGTATTCCTCGTAAACACAGGCCAAGTACATATTACACGGTGCTGTGTTCAAACGTCTTGGCTATTCCTTCCCCTTTGTTCCTCTCAGATATGCACTGGAGTATGTCTTCAGCTTGGGTTTCGCACAGAAAAGCCTCAAATATTAAACTGACTCTGCTGCTCAGCATTGCTTCTGATGAATGAATTCTTAGAAACAGGAATCGTTTCCAACTGGGCCTTCTGGAGCTTGCTAGAAAAAGAAAGAGGCTGTGAAGTAAGAAACCATCACCCACATTCTAAATACAAACACAGCCTGGGACAGCAAAACCCATCTTAAGCCACTACCCAAGGGACCAGTAGAAGCACACTGTATGGCAGATAGAGGTGGACTTTTTAATTACAGGGTTGGACAGAACTGTAGTGAAAACCTTGGGGATTTTTCTTTAAAATGGTTGCTTAAACTACAGATTTGTAGTGGAAAAAGGGCTTGAGCACAGGTTTCATCGCACCAGCAGACAGCCACTACAGAGACTGTGCAGCATGAAGCGGAATCATGAATCTCCGTGTCAAGAGACAATTTACAGCCTTGCCTTAGCAGTGCATCTACTACAATAGAAAATCAACAATGGATATGATCGCAATAGCTTGGATACAAATTAATCTCACATAGTAGGGAGGAAGGAGAGGGCACTGAAGACCATAGAAAAAACCACGAAGATGTTATCAGCACTAGTTACAATGCAAGTTGAGTGCTTGAA
>NW_011095074.1:0-477 GCF_000146605.3 Meleagris gallopavo | reverse complement strand
TCATTTCCGCTGTATTGAATTGAAGTGTTTCTAAATGCAAATATTTCAGCAGTTGATATTATCACATCTTTACGGTGAAAAACTCAGTATGACTGCATATGCTGTAAACTCAGTATGCCACATGCCACATGTATGCTACAGTCTTCAACGTTATGATGCATAGAGTAAGTCACACAGAACAGTTAAGAGTTTTGTCCAAAGCTACATAGCAACCCAAACCTCAAACTATGAATTAAATCAGAGCAATAATTTCCTTCTCCCAACTTTTAGTCACTCTATCATGTTTCTCTCAACCAGTTCACTCATAACACTTATTTTACATAGTTGTCCACATTCCACTACAGGCTGATGCTGATCACAAAGAAATTCTGATAGATGTTCTGGATAAAAAGAAGACAGCAGGGATTGTTTGACTCCACATATCTGCAGTGTTTTTATTTTGCAGACAACAGTAAAAGGAAACTGTGCACAGATACA
>NW_011095073.1:0-475 GCF_000146605.3 Meleagris gallopavo | reverse complement strand
GAAACATCTCTAAGATAAGCTCCAGTATTCCTACTTTGTGCACAGGCCATATGGAGACATCCGGAGGCACACAGTGTAGCCCTGATGGCACACATGCCTGTCTTCCCTAGGTTCCCAGTTAGCCAAGTTATCTCGGTTCTGTTTAACCCTGATGGGCGGAGGGAGAAATAGTTCTCCAGTGGCTCCTGAGGAGCATCCAGAGGGGGACACACATGCTGCCCTATGAGCAAGATGCAGGTCTGGGAGGGGGACTGGGCAGACAAAAGCCTGTCCTCTGGCGCTCAGCTGCACACTAGTTTCAGCTGCATTATCACAGTGAGTCATTCAATAAAATCAATTAACTGAAGAAATATCACTGAACTATAATAATTATCCAAATGTCCTACCATTGACTATTCAGATGACTAAATAAATCCACACAATCAATTGTGTTAGTGAATGCTAATTCAAATCTAATAACATCCTGGTTAATTTG
>NW_011095072.1:0-517 GCF_000146605.3 Meleagris gallopavo | reverse complement strand
TAAAGTCTTGCAACAGCTCATCTGTCTCCAGGTACATTTCTGTCTGATACTGTGTAGGAAAGAACATTTTGCTTCTTTATTAACAGAACTTTTTTCTGTTCTCATCTTATGGTGACATGTCACTTTTCAAACACCTTTATGATCATTTATGTCTTGTGTTAGTTTTGCATCGTAGCATTTTTTAAATGCAGATCAAAATACATGTTGTTTTTGTTTTTTTTTTAACTGAAGTAAACATGGCACATTACTAATATTTAGGAAAGTATGCTAAAGAGCTTCTGGGATGGAGGGAGATCTGGCACTGTTATTCAGGAAGTCTCTGCCAACAGAGCATTTGTCTTTTTACATGGGATGTCTTCAGGCCTTACCTTCAAGGAAGTGTATGGTAGTGCTTTGAGGTACCTTTGTGTGCATTTGCCTAAAGCATCAGAGTGGCTCCCAGTATTGAATATTCAAGAGGGTATTTCAGCTATTGGGTAGCTGGTGTGATGACTTATGACAGTTCCTATTTTCTCAC
>NW_011095071.1:0-420 GCF_000146605.3 Meleagris gallopavo | reverse complement strand
TGAGACTTTTTTTTCCTCATTTCCTTCAAAAAGAGATTTACCTTAAGACTTGTTAAAAACAGAAAGTGTTGGCATCTCTAGGAATGCTCCAATTCCATAGCACTTCAGTGCTGATTATCCAGCATTTTTTTTTAATTATTTAGAAAAATACAAATTACAGTGTGGTGATATGGAGACTTTGCTGATTCCCGAATAAATTAGAAACATGCAAAGAAGGGGGCATGGAAATCCCAACCACTTTTACTAGGTGGTTCTCAAATCATCAATTTTAAATTAATTGCAGGGGTTTTTTTATGTGTTTGAATCTAAGCATGAACTTAAGCAGAAAACACAGATATCTGTAAACTTGAAGCCTTTCTTCCCTTTAAAATAGGGGTGCATAGTTTGAATCAAAGATGGTAAATGCCTTTGAAGTATTCA
>NW_011095070.1:0-2046 GCF_000146605.3 Meleagris gallopavo | reverse complement strand
CTTTTTGCCCTCCGCTTATAATCATTCCCATTATCTGTGAAAGGATTTTATAAGAGCAAATATTTCACTCATATATTAGAAAAGCATTTAGTAATCCACAGAGGTAAAACTTCAATATTATCATTTAAAATTTAATCCATATTAGAATATTTAGCAACAGAAATAACAATCTAATAAAAGAAAACAATCTTTGGAGAATAGAAAGCAACAAAATGTGACTGCAAAATTATTTTACAATCTCCATAGAACATTCCTTTAAGTCAATGGCTTGTTTGAAAATTTTCAGATGTCACTTCAGTTTAATTACATCAACAGAAAGATACTTGAGTGAAGTTGCAGGAAGATAGCAATTTGCATTGTCTATAATTTCTTAAACAGCCATACTTTTTGGCATGTCAATCAATAGGACATGATGTCTTGTTATTTGAAGTTCATCATATATCATTTAATATTGACTGTCACACTGTATCTTCAACAGGGCAATCTATCATAGGTGAATTCAGTCATATGGCTAGATAAATGGATATACATTTATTCTTTTACATTGCTGTAAGCACATAATTAACAGCAGAATAAATAATTAGAATAAAAATATACAGCATCCCATAGATTTTTCTATAATTATGCTATTCTCTTCACTCATTTGGGAAATAGCTGATTTCTTTCAGTACTCATGAATCAGTTATTGCCAAACAAAGAAAAATGTGAATTTCTTTCTAGTATTAATAGATAGCTACTGAGACAATACCACACATCTTTTACAGGCAAATGCAGGAAGAATAGTAGGCCAAGTGAAGATGTGGATCTACCATTCTTTCCAGTTCAGCGTCTGGTACATTTTGATAGATGACGCTATTTTAGAGTGAAATATCTGAAAGTTAGGAGTGTACACTAAAGAAATAATACAGTCTGCTTGCCCAACTCTTGTATTATTTCCTAAATTATGACCATTGTAGGAGACCTGTTTTTGCCAGTGATTACTGCTGTTAGCCAAAGAACCAGGCAGGGTACTGCATTATTGAAAAAGCAGTTGGTTTTGTTTTGTTTTACATTGTTGTTTTACATTCCCAGTTACCTCACACTAGAGGGAATCTAGTAATGTCAAATTAGAATTGACATTGCTTATCATGATGTAAGAATTATATACTGTATATTATGTATATTACCTGATGTAAGGTATATATACTGTATACATAGAATAAAAAGGTTCTCCATTTGGGAACATACTATGTGTTAAATGCATCTCTAAGAGCATTTGAAAGTGGACTAATGTTTAAGACAGAAGGAGATTACTTCATTAAAAATTAAATCAAGAAAAGAAACAGCTATGAGAAGATTTCTGCTTTTTTGAATACAAAACAGGATAAGAGGGAGCTGTTGGTAACTAACAGCCATACCACCTATCTTTGGTTAGGCACCAGAATGAATTATGGTTGTAATGATAAGATTTATGAAATTTTGAGTTACTCAAATCTTGCTGTCTACCTAATCTGCTGAAACCTTTCTTTAAATCACTATTCCACACTCCTTTCACCTTTTTCTATCTACATCCATCACAATATCTTCATCAGGATTTTAGGGTTCGTAACCCTAGAAGTGCCATGTAGACTGAGGACCAGAAGTCTGCCAGTATAAACAGCTCTAAAGTAGCTACTTTTGAAAAAGCTAAAGTTGTGGGATGCTAGATATTGAATTCCCATGTAAAGTATAGTACTGAATTCCTGAAATAGTATTTCTTTGCTCAGTATAACTCCAGTTACTAGACTTACATGAAAACATAGATTCTCATGAGCTGATTCAGTACCTCTGGATTGCTGACTACATGAGAAAGAATAAGCACTTGTGAAGTCTCCATGTTAGAGCATATAACACTGGAAATAAGGCAAGGCAAAGCTCTTTCAACAGCTTTCCTTGAAGAAGCAGCAGCAGAAACAGTTTGAAATGAAGAAAAAACACTATGAAATCATTGGCTTATTATCTGTAATTTTCTGGTCTATTGCCAATTTGTGAGTAACAATGAAGTGAATTGGTCAGAAGCAGTAGCTT
>NW_011095069.1:0-470 GCF_000146605.3 Meleagris gallopavo | reverse complement strand
TTAAATGCTGATGCAAGCAAAGTAAATATGCACAGAGGAAAACAATTCTAATTTTGCATACACATAATTATGGTCTAAATTATCTCCAGAAAAACAGCTTAGACTCATTGTACATGGTTCTCTAAAAATGTCATTCTAAACCCCAGCAGTATTTACAAAGGCAAATGGAATGCTAGGAATTATAATGAAAGCAGGCAAAAACTCAAAAACATCACTATACTACCGTTCCCATTTTTGACACCAGTTGTACTTCTGGTCACTGCACTGAAAAAAGAGGGTACTCTAGAACCAGAAAAGTAATCAAGAAATGTGATGAGGGTCTTCAGCAGCAGGAAACAATTATAAGCAGAGACACTATAGAGGCTGTGACTCATTAGCTGAAGAGATTGCTATAGTGGGACACTATAGTCTTAAACATCACAGTTGCAGTGCCTAATGAATTTTATTCCATACTGTAATCCAGGAATTAA
>NW_011095068.1:0-450 GCF_000146605.3 Meleagris gallopavo | reverse complement strand
ATTGTGACTCATCTCCACTCACTTCCTACAGCCCAAGCAAAGACCTTGCACTTTCAGACCTGCCCACCCCCATTAGCAACAGAAATGGGCTTTTGACAATTTCCTTTCCAATTTGGATCTGAACATTTGGAAAATATAAAGGCAACAAACCCGTGCTGGATTTATATGTGGCTGTTTCTGATACAAATAGGATGCTGAGACGTGACTCATGCCATACACTGAGATGAGCAGAAGTTCATGTTTCAGTAGCATTTCACAAAAACCAAGAACAAAATGGATAATTCGAATCCAGCTCCTCTCTGAGATCTACTAATCTGTATACCATGTTTGGCCCTGGTAGTTTTCTACTGGATGCCAATATGGATATACATATCTAAAATACGACCAAGCGGGGATGCAAAATGTTGGCACTCCCTAACATCTCATACCACATCACCACAAACCTGTCCT
>NW_011095067.1:0-511 GCF_000146605.3 Meleagris gallopavo | reverse complement strand
CTATCAAATCTACGTAATTAAGAAGGCACCTTCTGATGCTGAACTGCCTTCAGCAGTTCTATTTCTGCTGATTCACCCTCCCAGCTCATGAAGCTGCTGGGAGCATTCCCTATGCTGCTGCAGAGAAAAAACAAAATGTGACACAGCAGATCCCTAGGCCTTTCCCTCAGCAAAGCCCAGAGACAAGGCCCCCAAATCTGTTTTGTGTTTGTCATTAGGAACACCCAAAGGCCTTCTCAGCTATAATAGAGCACCCAGAAAGCTCAGGAATCATAGAATGGTTTGAGTTGGAAGGGACCCTTAAAGGCGATCTGGTCCAACTCCCCTGCAATGAACGGGGACACTTACACTAGATCAGGTGCTCAGAGCCCCATCCAACCTGACCTTGAATGTCTCCAGGGACAGGGCTCCTACCATCTCTCTGGGCAACCTGTGCCAGTACCTCACCATCCTCATTGTAAAGCATTTTTTTCTTATATCCAATCTAAACCTCCCCTGTTCTAGTTTGAAA
>NW_011095066.1:0-549 GCF_000146605.3 Meleagris gallopavo | reverse complement strand
GAAAAAAATAACATTCAAGTGCTTCTGTTAAGCAGAATTATTTAGTTTAATAATTAAACAATAAGAAAAATGCTAGAAATAATCAGTTCACATACAGTGATGAGCCATCTCACAGCAGTTATAATGTAACAGGAATTATTCAATGGATTTCAAATAATGCTTGTAATGTGAAAATGAGGCCAGAGGTACTTTGGGCTTCGTTTTCTCCCTCTTTTAATAAACCACAGCTCTACTGTTATCAGGATTACCTGCTCCCAAAAGGTTACTGGCTGAATTCTACCCTACATGTATCCTTCCCACAGAAAGCAGCTGCTTCGTGAGCCTGCCTCCACTCACTTTATTCCAGTTGTGAAAAATTGTTTCGTCACCGAGATTCAACACTAACAAAGAATCCATGCCCCAAAGCCACGAATCTGTACGAATCTACCATTAATATATTTTGAAATAATTTTAGAGTAGGAGGAAAAGCTGGGTTTTTTCTTAAGGATGCTTTTAAGGATGTTGCTTCAGAACTGCATGTTATTTTGCTTTCTAGTCTTCCATCAAGGA
>NW_011095065.1:0-410 GCF_000146605.3 Meleagris gallopavo | reverse complement strand
GGCCAACCCAGGGGAGCTCAGCTGCATGCAATGCACCTGAGTGGCTGGAAGGGGTGGAGACAGGATCTCTCTCACTTCCCAGACCTCATTTAAGGGTTGGCAGTGGAAGTGAGGGTACCTTGCTGGAGATACCTGCCTAGTTGAGGCCTTCCAAAGGTAGGGTTGTTTGTTTGTTTGTTTGTTTGTTTGTTTGTGTGTCCATGGCTGCTGCATTTGGGCTTGTCCTTGTTTGCTGCAGCTGAAGAATTTTCCACTCTGCTGGTCTTGCAGTACTTTCCATCACATTATAGCATTAGAGTGGCTTATCGATGTTTGGAGTAGCCAACACTGCTAGATCATCAATTGCAGAGAGCAAGAATTAGGGATGTTGCAGTCAAGCACTCAGCACTACTCCTGTCTCATCCAATTAA
>NW_011095064.1:0-722 GCF_000146605.3 Meleagris gallopavo | reverse complement strand
AAAAAACAGAGGAGAAATAAGGTATCATGCAGAGGTGTCCATACAGTATATACTTGCTGCATAGATAACATTAAGGAAATGCAAGCTAAAAAGGGGGAAAGCAAGTCAAGGTGACTTGTTATCCAGAAAGTAAGTGGCAGAGTTGGGAATGAAATTCAAGGGGAATATACTTCACTTGGTGTTGTTTTCACTGAATTGTGCTGCCTTTGTGGAGCATGCTGAGGCCCACCTCCTTCCTTCCTGCAAAGGTAGGGCAGCTGGAAGGCAGTGTCACCAGGTGAAGCTGAGCATGCTTATCACTTGGGAAACCCAGGCCCCTGGTGATCTTCTCTGACATTAATTGACTGTCAGACCTTGCAAGAGGGGAGGGAACACATTTCCTGATCTGTGGTTTAAGGTAGTGTTTTCCAGACTCTGGAGTGAATTTCATGTTGTTGCAAAGGAAATGATGATGCAATCCTCCAGCAGCTGCTATGCTCCAGCATCCTTGCAAAGGTACAGTACATATTTTGTGGGTGTATGTGCATATTCAAAACCCCCATTTTTCCTAACAGCAGGCAGGCCTCCAGGTCTCCGCTCCAGACCCACCTTCCTATCCCCAAAAGAAACACTGCTAAGGCTTGCTCCCAGCAAAACTGAAGCGAGCTCCTGAAAAATCAAGCTTTTATGTGAGACTGCCGTGGGTGTGATCTCATTTTCCTACGTGCCAGATCTATGAGTCC
>NW_011095063.1:0-520 GCF_000146605.3 Meleagris gallopavo | reverse complement strand
CTTTATACTGCGTTTTTTTTTTTCTTTTGGAAAAAAAAAATTCAATTGTACATTTTATCTCACTAATAGTTGTATTTTTCACAGAGAAAATATTGTGGTTAAAATTGTTTCATGTATCTTTGTAATACTTTCCATTGTTTTCAGTAAATCCTATTCATTTATATGTTGATTTCATATTGTAAACTATATATCTCGAGGTAACCCTTTTGTTTATACAGGTTTGCTTCAGTGTTAGCCAGCATAATGCATACTAGACTAGTTTTGCTTTAAGTGTAGTTGTGTTAGACACTGCAAGTATTTTCTGACACATGAAAATAAATTTCTTACTAAACTAGCACTTGATAAACTGAGAGTTTAAATGAGGAACTACTATATCTTTGTCAACAAAGATTGCTGATTGAATAGACTACGTGCAGTGTTAAACACAGCTTACCTAGTTGTTCGTAGAGCTGGCAGTTGCAGAGCTGTTCTCTTTTTGGTGCCTTTCGAATCTTCAGATTTTTTCTTGTAGCTTTTTTTT
>NW_011095062.1:0-464 GCF_000146605.3 Meleagris gallopavo | reverse complement strand
GTAAGTGTTCATGGTTTCTTCTTCCACTGTTGCTGTACTCTGCAAAGAACCTGAGCAACTGGATGGGATGGTGAAGGGAAGCTTCTCTCAGCACAGATCTGCTCCTTCATCACCAGGAGCGTCTACATTGGCTGCTCCTCCTGGGTTTGCACACACTACAGCCGAGGCATGGGAATGCACTTCTTCCTAATTTTTGGATGTATGGAGGTTCTGCACAGGCACGTCACTGCTGGCTTGAAGGCTACTCAGCTGCAGAGATATTCAGGCTGGGGTGATCTGTTGTCTTGCAAGTTGTAACATCACAGAAAGACTGAGAGATGACTTTGTGCATGCCATGGTGGTAAGCTCTCAGAGCTGACAGCCATAGTCCAGCTAGATTTTAGGTACACCATATTAAACAAGAATTTCTATTAGGGTACAGAAAAACGGCATTAATTCAATTTGTGTTGAGAAAGTATATGTAA
>NW_011095061.1:0-516 GCF_000146605.3 Meleagris gallopavo | reverse complement strand
ATGCATATTAAAACGTATAGGCACTTGCATTTTGGGTCAGAATCCAGGGTTAAGGTGCTTGATGTGATTGTGGTTACAATGGTGTTAATACAGTGAACAGAGTTAAACTTGATTTATAACAATATAACTGAGATTAGAAAATTGGCTCTAAGAGTCTACAACAGAGTTGAGTAACTTTTTTTTTTCTCCTAGTGCTGCAGTTTAGGTCAGTGATTTAAGAGTAATATGTGCCCTCAAGCAATTAGAACTATATGGTCTGTTAAATGTAGTAAATACAATACAGAAGAAATAAATTTAACTTGTACCAACTAAAGTAAGTGAAGTATGCCTTTTAGCAGTTTGCAACATGTTCTTAAAATTAGAACTGTAACAACTGATAATCACTGAGAACCTACCGAAGAGATAAAGCAGAAGACATTATCTTAGGCAACAGCAAACCATGGGTGAAAAAGTGTCATTCTCCCTTGAAAATACTACAGGAAGAGGAATGAGTAAGGCAAAGTAGCTATAAACTCA
>NW_011095060.1:0-493 GCF_000146605.3 Meleagris gallopavo | reverse complement strand
TTCCAGGAGTTTGCTTCAGAGGAATCAGCAGAACTGCCACAAAATCCTAGAGAAGGTATACTGAGCATGCCAAGCCTGCTCTCATGCCAAGAGAAGAGGCTGAGTGGAGCAGTCATTAGTGAGGGCTCGTTAAAAGGACTCATTCCACTGCAGAGATAGGCAGTAGTGTTGAATCCTGTGGTGCTGGATCCAAGATAGGAACTTTCAAAAGGAGGAAGTACACAGATCTCATTCAAACCCCAGAGTCTTTACTGCCCTTTGGGCGATGTGCTCATTTTTTATGATTGGGAAGACCTCTGGGAATGTTGGTTGGGTTGATATAACCCAAGGTGCCCCCTATTACAAAGATGTACTGCTCAGCTGTCTTCTTCTGGAAAGAAATGAGGTCAGGCCACCATCTTACTGTACCCTAAGGAATAGGATCACTGTGCAAGAGTAGTCATCGTAGTCTTCCAGTGTTGGCAAATAAGTGTTCCGTGTTTCCTTTTCCACA
>NW_011095059.1:0-421 GCF_000146605.3 Meleagris gallopavo | reverse complement strand
TCCTTCCTCTGGGTACATGGAGAATTAGGGTCAGGAAAGAGTTCTATCTGATGTATGTGGGTGCTTATGGGTCTTATCAATGTTTCCCCGTGGCCTGGCTTGCTGGTGAGGGGCTTTTGGCAAAGAAGGAAGCCATGAGGCAGCACCAGGGGAGAGTGAAAACAGAGTGTGAAGAGAGTGAAAACAGAGGGTGAAAACAACTCCTAAATGTTGGAGGCTCATTCAGCAATATCCCCAGAGAAATAATCCTGGGCATTATCACTTGCAGCCTTGCTGAATGGCCCCGGAGATGGGGTAGTATCTGGTGGCCAGCAGAGGAGGGGAAAAGTCCCACACTGCTATCCCACGTCCACCTTCATCTTCACTAGGCTCTCCCTGCCGTGCATCAAAGAGCTTTCAAGTGAAGGTGGATTTGTTGGGA
>NW_011095058.1:0-397 GCF_000146605.3 Meleagris gallopavo | reverse complement strand
TGGAATAGTAAACAGTTTACAGAGTCATTTCCTTCTGGCCCTGCTCTGGAGAGGTCTGTGTGACAGCCACCCACTGATGAGCAGAGAAACACGGGAAGCACTTTCCCTTCCACAGCCTTTCTGCTGGAAGCTTTCCACAGCAGTGAAGTCCCACTGAATGGAAAAGGGAATCTGAATTGGCCAGGAGCACTCCATGGAGACAGCTGGGTTTAGGGCAATTACTGAGGTGATGAGCTGCCATTTTTTCCCAGTCCCCCTCAGGTTTTGTTGAACTGCTTACGTCCACTGTTTGCACACTCAGACTGATGCATTTGTTCCAGTGTGTACAGGAGAGACTTTGTTTTGATGAATGTGCCCAAGATTTGAGCAGAAGGGATGACAAAGACACAGGGAAAGA
>NW_011095057.1:0-473 GCF_000146605.3 Meleagris gallopavo | reverse complement strand
TTATTTTACCTATGCATTCAAACAAGTATCTCATTTTGTTCAATCGCTGACTTCTGACATCAAACTGACAATGCTGCAAGACTGATTCAAACAGTGTGGCAATTTTAAACTAGCAGAAGATCACAGACTCAAAATCACATTCAAACCTCTGTCAGGTAGACACAGCAAGAAGAACATAATAATTTAATAGCTGTGGCTACAAAGAAAGGACCTCAAAATGTAATGAAAACTGTCTATCTTGAGCTCTTACACACAGCACTAAAGCCTAGTCAACAGGAACAAGTCAGGTACTCCCTTAAGGAGGCATAAATGATGTAGGTGTTCATTCCCTCATACACCCATGCACTGCACGGATGAACACAAATATCTTCAATCACTTGACAGCAGATCAGATCACACAACTGCAGACATCAAAACACGAGAACACACCTACATCATCCATGCAGGACAGCCTGCTTCCTCTACAACTACAT
>NW_011095056.1:0-346 GCF_000146605.3 Meleagris gallopavo | reverse complement strand
GGTTTGCTGCAGGCTCAGTCCTGTTCGGTGAAGGTGATGAAAATAAGCTTGATGAGGTGGGTCTAGAGCGAGTATTCAGCCCCGAAGAAATGGAAGGTCCAGAAATGGAGCTGTCTGTCATGGTCCCTGAGCGCACCATACTCAGCTGGGGGTTATGTCCTGAACTGTCATCCACTCCTGAGTCTTTTACTGATTTTCTGTGAAGTGGAGCTATGGCATACAAGCAAACAATTAAGTTTTTCAGGGCACATTTCACAATTTTTCCCCGACATGAAAATAAATATGGAGCTAATTATTCTAAATTCCACTTTAGCTTGTAGACATATCATAGAGGAAAAAGGCAGTC
>NW_011095055.1:0-1078 GCF_000146605.3 Meleagris gallopavo | reverse complement strand
AACCAAGGAAAGATTTCCCCTTTCCCATAAAACATTAAAAATAGGCCCTAGAGTGCTTGCAGTGCGTTTCTTCATGTGGGTGATCATTATAATTTTGTATACGAAGTGATTCATGAACTCTAGTAAGTGACTTCTTTTGAAGCCGGAAGACCATATAGTCTTCAATACTTGGCTGCATTTTAGAAAAGGAGTGGAAACTTAAGCAATTAAGAACCGTAAAATGATTGCTTTGTAGGACCACTGCTCATACTATCTGCGTGTACTCTCAGAAAACACAATTCAGTGAAATGCTTAAATTATTCCTCATTGGCTCACTGCCATCAAGTTACAGTATGTTCCTTTCTGTATGAACATAGTCAATTCAGCAGGTTTGGTTCTTATTAACTAAATATGCCACTTTGAAAAAGATAAATAGTTGCAGTAGTAAACTGCTTACAAACTTCATATAAATACAGTGGGCTGATTAAGTGTTATAATTTCCCAATTAAGACCTTATAATCACGTAAGTGCTAGTTGGGAAATATGTCAATAGATTTTCAATACAATCAGTAACTAAAATGCACAGAGTGTTAAGTTAATTACTCTTTGAACAGTTTGTTTTGCAAATTACGATAACAAATTTTATTTTTATGTGGATTGAAATATTTTTGTAATGTAAGTGAAGAAACTGTTTTGATACTAATCTTAAGTCAGTATTTCAGAAATCTTAAATTGTAGTAACAGTGTTTTACTTAATGTTTTACTTGGTGATCCATCACTAACTAGAAAATGCACTTACTCCAACAGAGTTAAAAGTTCTTGAGAACAGATGTAAGGATGAAGTTAATGCAGCTAGCCCTTCGGAAGGAAAGCAAAGGGAGGCTTCTCCCAGGAATACCCTCTGCACGGATACTGATTTAATTAACCAAGGACAGGACTCAGAAATGCATGTCACTGAATGTGAAGAAGCAGAAAATCTAGAAACAGCAAGTAGAGTGCTACTGGAGGGAAACGGTGCAAGTTTACAACAAAAGCTACAGGACAGCACTGGTCCAGTAGCAGCACATCACACAGAAACAAGCAAGGTACTTTTAAATGC
>NW_011095054.1:0-499 GCF_000146605.3 Meleagris gallopavo | reverse complement strand
GGAAACCATCAGCTGGGTCTGCTACAGCCATGTTCTGTTCTGTATGTTTGCAACAGCTGTAACTTTAGGATGCATCATTGCACAAGTCAGCCACCCAGTTCAGATGCAGCCTCAATACGTCTATCTGAAGTTAAGGGCAGCCTGCTCTTTCTGAACACTGTATGACAAAAGATTCTAAGAGCCAGCACATAAATGAAACATCCTGGGTAACAGTTTTCTTAAGGACTGAGACTACTGACAGTTTGTCACGTCTTGTTAAAGAAAGTGATCTGTCCCATTCTCCTCTCTAGCTGTAGTCTTAATGGCTAAAGCTGGCTTTGTCTTCACTGGGACAAAATGCTAGGCTTGTATTAAAAAACAGATGTAATTCCAGGGAACTCATAGAAATCATATTTTACACCTAATTTTCCGGATCAAGATAGCGCTGCCATTAGACCAGTTTGTGAGCTCATCTGGAAAAGTATAAATCATCCTGTTCTCCCAGGTAATTTATTTGGTC
>NW_011095053.1:0-445 GCF_000146605.3 Meleagris gallopavo | reverse complement strand
ACGTGAAGCACAAAGAGCCTGTAGTGTCAGCACGAGTTACACAAAGGGAAAGAATTGATATAACACTGGTGGATGAGCCCACAAAGAACTGGCAGAGAGGGATTAAAGCTTAACTGGCTGCCACATGCACTGGGACATACTGCCTTCACTCTCTTATAAGGCTCTTTACATAGATACACACATATATATTATGTATATAAAGGCTAAAACATGGAAGTGTGCATGCTAGGCAGCCAAAGCATGAGTGTATATGCATATACACATCACTTCTACAAGGGGCATGACAAGTAGCAAGGAGAAAGTAACAGCATGCACCTACAGTTTTTGTCTTGATCTAACCCACCTGAAACCGTGCCCAATTTCAACTCCTGCAGGTTAAGTCAGCACATAAGCTGAGATATCATGCAGCCATGACACGCAGATGATCACACTGAGATACTGTCTA
>NW_011095052.1:0-336 GCF_000146605.3 Meleagris gallopavo | reverse complement strand
CCATAACACTAAGGGGAGAATTAATCCTAATTAAATCCTAAAACTACATAAATGGTAACAACAGAAGACGCATTTACTACATGTCCAGAAGCACAACATTTGTATCCACACCCATTAGGGATGCATCTGCAGTTCTGCCATGTCCACGCTGGAAGTTCCAGAGATGCAGAAATATTATGAATCTAACACGAGAAAATTTGGTTTTAGGAGCCCAAGAAAGTTTATCAACTGAAAGAAAAGAATAATATAAACAGGAATAAGGCTGAGGTCTGGAAAAGATGGGTAAACAAAGATATACGTGTGGAACGAGGCACCTAGCTTGCATTACTACTAAGT
>NW_011095051.1:0-572 GCF_000146605.3 Meleagris gallopavo | reverse complement strand
GTTTTCTACGCAACCTTCTAGGAAGGAAGGAGGTAGGAATGGAGGTGGAGAAAGATGTTTTTTGGGAAAAGGCTGAGGGATGGTGGTAATGCAAAGGTGCTTTTCTGAAAGCATCTATGAGTCAGGGCTGAGTCAGTCTGTAGTTAGTAGAAGTTTTAGTATGTTGGCTTCCTAAGCTATATGGTATAGACCGATGAGGAAAGGGTGAGGTCTTCAGAAAAGTGTGCTTGTTTTTGTTGGTTAGATGAGAGAAGGTACGCAGTGAGGCTGGAAGGTGTTGAGGGGTAACTGGGGACTCTTCTGTGGTGCCTGTGAGTCCAGGCTGAGCAAAGTTCTTCAGGAGAATTCTGTAGGGAGAGCTGACGTGGCTGATGGTACAAGAGGTTGCAGAAGAATTTGAGGAATAACAGATGTGGGACAATTAGGATGTGTACCATAATGTGCTGTAGTAAGGTGACTAAATTGCATGAGGATGCTGTAGAGGCATATAACCATGCATAACCAAAGAACCACAATACTGGCAATGGTCTCCCTGTGCATCTCAGTAGCCCAGGAGTAACTCAAACCCTCTG
>NW_011095050.1:0-429 GCF_000146605.3 Meleagris gallopavo | reverse complement strand
GAGGTATGTTTCACCAGGAGAATTGTTCCAGCTAGCTTGGGCAATTATTACCGATGAGTAAGAGTGATCTTAAAACTTCAAAGTCTTGAATGCATCTCATCTCATAGTTGTAACAGTACAGTCACAATGCTGCTACTTACATATACTTGACAAGGTACCAAATCAATCTAGCAGAGAACATCTTACCAGAATGAGCAAGATCAGTAGTTTAAATTAAAGATGAAACCTTGTCTGTTAGGCAAGGCGACACGAGTACACTCCCCATACTGCTGCTGCTGGTGTTATCTAATGCATTCTTCCAGCAGCTCTGGTCCCCACTCTTTCATACTTGACAGGGAGGACCCTGGAAATGTGCACCGCTTGTCCACAGTGCCATTTATGAAGATGACACATGCCATGCTCATGAGTCCAAGTGCAATGCAAGTCCTT
>NW_011095049.1:0-429 GCF_000146605.3 Meleagris gallopavo | reverse complement strand
GGGCTGCTTCTATTTAACATCTTTATTAACAATCTTGATTAGGAGAATGAGTGCACCCTCAGTAAGTTTGCAGATGACGCCAAGTTGGGAGGGAGTGTTAATCTGCCTGAGGGGAGATATGCACTACGGAGGGATCTGGATAGACTAGATCAATGGGCCAAGGTAAACTGTATGAGTTTCAATAGGGCCAAGTGATGGTTCTACAGGCTTAGGGAAGAGGGGCTGGAAAGCTCTGTGAAGGAAAGGGACCTCGATGTACTGATGGACAGTCGGCTGAATATGAACCAGCAGTGTGCCCTGGTAGCCAAGGCCTATGATATCCTGGCTTGTATCAGGAATGGTGTGGTGAGCTGGACTAGGGAAGCAATCCTGCCCCATACTTGGCCTTGGTGAGGCCTCACCTCAGTACAGAAAGGATACTGAGGTGCT
>NW_011095048.1:0-438 GCF_000146605.3 Meleagris gallopavo | reverse complement strand
CATGTGCTGCCCAGCTTAAGGGCTAGCTTGACTCCAGAAAGACTCCATCTCTTTTGTACAACATGATGCTAATAGTTCACTGTTGATGCAGATACCATGTTCATGTTTGCTTTCAGAGGGCAAACAGGCAATAGATTACAGGGAGCAGCTCTTCAGGTCAAGCTTTTTGTTCCCTGCCTTGTTTCGTCTATATTAATAATGCTGTCTGCTTTCCAGTGAATTGGAAATAGATCCACAGCAGTGCAGTACATTTGCCCACTTGGCATGATTTATGTAGACATGAATTTTCCACTGGGATCCTGCTTTGTAAATAGTTCAAAACCCTTAACACCAGGCTACAATCTCCATCCAGCTGATACTTGCCTCTGACAATTGTATCCTCAGAACTCATGCTGCAGTGGTAAGGCATGCTGTTGCCAGGTGCCCCTTAGGGACTCC
>NW_011095047.1:0-354 GCF_000146605.3 Meleagris gallopavo | reverse complement strand
ATGGCACAGATTGGAAAGGGATGATGTGGGGTGAGCAGTACTGCACTGAGAGGTTCACCTCCCAGGAAGAATTCGACACTGTGCAGCACTGGTGCTCTCCAAATCGATGCACAGTATGTTGGCGGCTACCAGAGAAGAACATCAGCGCATTTCTGCAGAAGAGCATGGATTTACAAAACAACTATTTCACAGGAGTTAGTTAAATAGACAAGCTAACCCCTTTGGAAAGATATAACTTCAGCCTGTTCTACTATCCTGACAGTGCTGCTTTAGCTGTTTTTTTAACCCAGGAAAACAACTTCAAAGCATTATTCTACTGCTTACACTAAACAAAACACTCCCCACACTATCCCA
>NW_011095046.1:0-393 GCF_000146605.3 Meleagris gallopavo | reverse complement strand
ACAAATTCAGCCACTCTGTATGTGGAAATCTCCCGTACTCTGTAAAGGTGTCTTGTTTTGCATGGTCTCTAACATTGATTCTTAGCCATCCCCCAGTAAGTTTTACCAGTCACTATGGGCCAAACACAGTCCCCCTTAGCACTCTACACTGATATTATTGAGCTTCATCTATGTCGTACACTTTGCTCTATTTTTCTGCAGTCTGTGTATATTTCTTGCAGAGTTGTTCTATACAACTATCTTGAGATAGGACTTTTCCTCTCAATCTGAAGTTATTCTCAAGGTTCTTCATTTGTATTTCTAGATCATCTCATTTGGCTCCCACAAATACCCTCTTGTTACAGGCAGATCCATTCAAGATATTTCTAAAAATATCATTTTCTTAATCTTTTG
>NW_011095045.1:0-790 GCF_000146605.3 Meleagris gallopavo | reverse complement strand
TTGCAGGGCAGTGGTGGAGCTGAAAGGCCAGGTGCTGGCATTTTATCTCTTTATTTAATCAGAAGGAAAAAGGCAACATTGATAGCTTTCTCAGCTGGAAACTCACTTCTGAATTACTTAGAATTTTAACTGTATGGGACTAATTGGGATTTTCCTTGGGGGGGATCTTCTCTTCGCTGAGGCGTGTCAAAAGATGGTTGGTCATGCATTGTAAACTAATGAAAATGTCAAATGATGGAGAAAACAATGATTAAGTAGTGTCCTACTACTTAAGCAAATCTTTAAAAGATTTGTCAAGCAGTTTGTTAAAAGGCCTGTTGAGTTTGGGAAGGGGTGCTGGCAGTGGTGTTGGAGAGCAAAGAGGTATGGGTTTGTGGTGCTCTTCACATTTTCCTGTATTTGATCCTGTCTTTGGGAAGTACCTTACATGTCAGGTGCTTCTCTGCTCTGCTGCGTGCTGGCAACCCTTTCCTCTGGCTGACCGGGGTGACTGAAAGGATCTAAAATGTATTGGTCTTTTATTTTGTGGCAGTCCCTCCTCTCTTCTACTATATCTTCTTTGCAATGCTGTCAGTCTCAGGCTCTTAGAAGATGTATCACAGGGCAAAAACAGATATTGTGCAAGCTGCACCATGTGGTTCTGAGAGACCTTTCCCCTCCTGAACTGCATGCCCGTAGTGTGCCAGCACTTAACCTTCCTCAGATAGAGCCCTAGAAAGCAGCTGAGGGCCAAACAGAGTGAAAAAAAAAAAATGCTGGTTGGTCATGATTCTCTAGGCAGCTTTGCATA
>NW_011095044.1:0-319 GCF_000146605.3 Meleagris gallopavo | reverse complement strand
TGTTGCTGCTTTCTTCTGCTATGTAAACCTTCCTTTCTTACCAAATAGGTCTTCCTCTGGTTATTCTATTTCAGCGTGTGGTAGAGATGGTCAGAATAATTTCCACTTCATAAGTGTCTTAAAAATTCATGCATTTAATTTGACATACAGTTTGTTCTTCCCTCCAGTCTGCAGAAAAGTTGTATTTTCAGCAGCACCGTACGTATCTCGTTTGAATTCTTCAGCCTCATAACAACCTAAAAGTGGTGTAAGAAGGAGGTGGAGCAGGAGCGCAAGTTTCCTTTGATTCACACTTCTGAGAATGGGAGCACGGGAAGCA
>NW_011095043.1:0-350 GCF_000146605.3 Meleagris gallopavo | reverse complement strand
TTCTAAATTGAACTGGATTGGTTGCAAATCATTTTAGTTATTCTACTGATGTATTTTACTTGGTGTAGCGTGTTATGTTGGTTTGTATTGTATTTCTTCAGCCCAGCCATCAAACAAACCATTGTGGTTGCCTTGACTTTCAGTGGAAAAATAATTTTCTGCCCACTTTATTCTTAGCATCTTAATATCAGCTTTCAATTTATAAGTTACCGTTTGCTTGATCTGCATGCAAGGATGCACTTTGCACCATGTTTTAATGTGTTGCCATTAAAATCAATACAACTCATGCCAGAATAAATGCTTATGGCAGAAATGTGAAAGCAGGCATTTTCAGAAATAGTGAATAGGGG
>NW_011095042.1:0-419 GCF_000146605.3 Meleagris gallopavo | reverse complement strand
CTTGTTAAGACATTCTTTCATAGAACATGACTAATTAAAGACAACTAAAAATTAAAAAGACCAAAGTATTTTAAAAAAAAAAAAGTATTTTCAGATGTGTAGTACATACATATATTTAGGAAAAAGTATCAGGAAAGTTGTAACACTTACTATCTGCTCTTGCATTGACCTCTGCTTCAAGTCTTTCATTTCCTGCTTCGTGCAGCATCAGACACACCAGCATAACCCTCCACAATCACTTTCCTATTTTTGTTGCAGGCATCTAATTGCTCTTCTGGGTGCATTTGTGGGACTCTTGGTTTTAGATTCAGTTTAGATGTAAGTTGCTCTGGGAAATCCACAGGGAAGGAACTTGCATTTTTGTTTGTACGTGTAACAAATACTCAGCAACAGTGAGATTTCTTACTGTGAGGTGAAGG
>NW_011095041.1:0-345 GCF_000146605.3 Meleagris gallopavo | reverse complement strand
TCCTTCACAAGAGGACAGGAAGAGAGCTGCAGAAGTACTTGTTTGTTTCTGAGGACGTATTGCAGCATAAGTTACTCCGACAAAAGTGCACAAACATGCAATTGATGATCTGCAAGAAGCTTAAGTCAGATGTGTAATTAGGACAGTGTGATTGAAGCACAAAAGCAAGTCTTGCTCTTGCATTCCCAACCCCAGAAAGCATCCCTTGTCATCTGCCCACAGATCTTCTAGCGAGGGGGTGGCAGCATGACATTACTCAACGTGAGTCAGACTTCTTTCCATTCAATAACCTGCAACAACACAACAGTTACCTGAACATGGAGGCCCAAAGTTATTGCTAACCAC
>NW_011095040.1:0-466 GCF_000146605.3 Meleagris gallopavo | reverse complement strand
GCTTCTCGTCCAGCCTCAGCTGCAGTTCGGTGACTGACTTGAGTTGGCGAAGGTAACCTAAATCCCAGTCCACTGATTAAAGATGATGAAGAACTACTTATGGACGAATTCCTTTCCCCCAGGAAACTGGTGAGTTGACATCCAACTTTTTAATGAAGTAGAAGAAGGAAACTGGCATATAAAGTGCTGTATTAGCTTAACCTTCTAGCAGCCCTTGTGATGATTGCAGATTGTTGCATTGAATATCTGACAGCTAGGCTTCTGCATAAAATGAATTGTCTTATGGAAATTTATCGAATGTTTGTCCTTTCACCTTGTTTCATATCAAAAATATGACTAGCATGAATGCTGCTGTCTTTATTGTCAACTTTCTTGACGCAGCGTGAAGTATGGGGTAATGTAATTATAATTTAAAAGAGATCTCGTTAAAGCTTTCTGAAGTACCTTGAATCTTAGCATTAGAAAA
>NW_011095039.1:0-485 GCF_000146605.3 Meleagris gallopavo | reverse complement strand
CTTGCCATCACTGGCTCAGCTCCTCGCTGACCCATCCGGGGACTTCACAGTACTGACACTTTTCCTTGTCAACTGACTAACCAGGATCTGATGCTACAGGCTGCTAAGAGCTCTCTTTCTTACTATCATAAGCTTCAAAGGAAATGTGGGACTTGGAACTATATGGGAGGTTTGGTGATTTCTCAGAAATACCCTGTATCATTCCTACAGGAAGAAACACAAGCTCAGGTCCAACTTGCCTGAATTAATATGCACAATATAGCAGATATGCAAATTTTTTGCTTCAGATTTAAGGATTTACATTCCCACACACAGATATACAAAATATACCATAGTATGAATTCCTGTTCTTAATATAACAACTAGGTGCATAGTAAGTGGCTGCATTTCAATATTGTGTCCTAAACACTCACAATCCAAGACTATTAAGTTAGTTAAGCAGCTGTTACTATATGCAAATGAAAATCTGTCTTTAATAAAAGGCA
>NW_011095038.1:0-447 GCF_000146605.3 Meleagris gallopavo | reverse complement strand
CCTGCTGATACTGTGTGGTTGTCACTTCTCGAGTCATAGCCCTTCTCTTGCACAAAGCTTATGGAAAAGAGGGATTTGGGGGAGGTAAGATAAGTTTAAGCCAGACAGAATGAATGGATTGTGCTCAGTGGGGCATAGAGCTGCTGCTCTGCCCCGTCATATATGGTCCTTCAGTCCCTTTAGGGGACTGAGGGGATCCCTGCATCCTAATATATGCCCCTGCAGCTGGAGCCTGGGCCTGTGCTGCTCTGGGGTCCCCAGGAACCTGGAGGAATGCTGCAGTTGGTTCTGTAGTGCAGCTGCAAGACGTTTCAAGGGGGTGGGATGAGTGCAAGCATGGAAAATATTCAGACATAAGGCATTTTTTTTTTCTTTTTTAAGTTCTTTTAATGGGAGAAGTCAGGGATGGAACAAAAAGCTCTTTTTTCTGTTTCCCATTGAAATTTA
>NW_011095037.1:0-359 GCF_000146605.3 Meleagris gallopavo | reverse complement strand
TTCTCCATAGGGAAGGTGCTCCAGCCCTTTGATCATCTCTGTGGCACTTCTCTGGACCCATTCCAACACCTACATCCTTTCTGTACTAGAGGCCCCAGACCTGGACACAGTACTCCAGATGGGGTCTTAAAAGGGCAGAGTAGAGGGGACACTCACTTCCCTCTCCCTGATGGCCATCCTTCTTTTGGTGCAGCCTAGGATAACAGTTGGCCTTCTGGGCTGCAAGCATGCACTGCTGGCTTGCGTGGCTTGCATCAAGCTTTTTATCCTCCAGAACCCCCTTCTCCATGAGGTTGAAATGGAAGGGTGGAGTATCAGAACTGTCTCTACTAGAGGATGATCATCTGCTCCATCAGTAT
>NW_011095036.1:0-408 GCF_000146605.3 Meleagris gallopavo | reverse complement strand
TACCCCAGTGAATCAACAGTTCAGGAAAGCTGAACATACACTGCAGTTCACGACTCTGTAGAGCCACACTGGCTTAGCCAATATCCCCTTAGTTATGCTAAACCTTTGAAATGTGTTACCTAGAGAAAAGTGCCATTTAAATGCCATTTACAAACAGACGGACAGAAAACAAGCTAGTTATTATTGCTTCTCCCTACTCAGCAGTAAAGGTAACCCAAGCAGACCTCTAACGTATAGTCTTGTTCAGCTTTTGGTTCTTACCCTTGCCTAACATTCGTCCCAAGGTGAACTGCTGCTCCTGGATAAGGACATCTTTGAGTTTTGTCTTCAGCTCATCACTGATCCCTACACTCTCCACTGGAAAAAAAAAAAAAAAGAGTAAAATCAGGGATACTTAAATGTTCTGTC
>NW_011095035.1:0-491 GCF_000146605.3 Meleagris gallopavo | reverse complement strand
TGCAGGCTGTGATGCAGAGCACCCAATCTTTAAAGGTTCCGTACAGCTAGACCTTCAAGGCTTCCTCAACAACAAAAACAAAAAAACGACAACAAAAAACCTGCAAGGGCAAGGAGTAAAACTGAATATATATATTTGTCTTTGTTCCAACATATATCTTGGAAAAATTCTCCTCAGTAATCTTCATCAGGTGTCAGAAATCTGTACAACACTGCAGAACCAGGGCCTATGTCCTCACCTTTATAGTATAACTTTAATAAGCGTGTATTTTAAAAACTTGTTCATTCCTTCTTAGAGCCCTTCGGTGAATACAATCAATAACCTCTAAAATATTCACAGCTATTAAAAGACAAACAAGACGACATTGCAAGTGTGTTGATTCAAGCAGCAGAACTTTTCAAACCACTTGGTTATCAATGGCATGTGGTTCCTATACAAATAGGCACGTGATTGTTCTTCAGATTGAAGTGGTTGGACAGTATACCTATTTT
>NW_011095034.1:0-473 GCF_000146605.3 Meleagris gallopavo | reverse complement strand
ATTTAGGAAGGGATAAGGATGCCATGCCGTAGAAAGATTCCTATTTTGCTGCTCTGGCAAACAGCTGCCAGCGTCCTTTTAATTTTGTTTCCATCTGCTAATTTTTCTCCTCTCCTCGTTTGGAAACTTCTGGCCTTTGACCTTCAGCTGTACATGAAGCTGTTTAGTCAAACTCCTGGGTAAGGAAGGGGTCAAAGCAAGGAATATCAGAAGAATGGCTCTGGAGAGCATCACTACAAATATTTTTTGAAGGATGATGAAAAACTGTTCTTGCTACATCTTGTGTGGAGCCATTGCAGCCAATGATAGATAAACCTTCCTGCCTGCTAGAGCCTTGGTATGGCAGCAAGCCATCTGATAACTGCCCCACAGACATGAGCCGTTGTGATCTCTGAGAAGAAAAAGAGGCCTCCTCCTTTATTCCTCCTTTCTGCTCTCTTGGGCTGTCTCTCTTCATTCACTAAGATTAAATA
>NW_011095033.1:0-396 GCF_000146605.3 Meleagris gallopavo | reverse complement strand
AGGTTTAAAGAGATGCTCCATTAGACTTATAACTACACTGTAAAATCTGGTCTTTTGGGATTCTCTCAGGAGATTTCTGAGATGTGGCATGCTGTGATCCAGTTTGGGGCAGAGGAGGAAGGTAGTTCTGTTGCAGAAGTAGAAGAGAAAAAGCAGATATATAGAGTGACCAGATCTAGGCTGCAATTCAGTTGTCTACCCTTGACAGAACAGAGTGGGGCTGGAGACAGCCAGGCAGGGCAGACCAGCAGGTGAAATGCAGACCAAAAGGTGAATAAACCTGTGCAGTAATGCCATAGCAAAGAACAAATCTCTGTGCTATGGAGATCAGAATGGCATGTGGGTTTGTACAGCCTGTAAGGAAAAACAGCAGAGGGTGAGAGGGAATGAAGGTGG
>NW_011095032.1:0-438 GCF_000146605.3 Meleagris gallopavo | reverse complement strand
GGACAGCAGCTATGAACTCCACCCCTCTTCTGTTTCAGAACCACCATGTGGCAGTGGCAGAGTCTGCTGTGATCGGCTACCCACATGAGATCAAGGGAGAAGGTGAGATGCATGCTTTCCTGAAATGCCACACCAACCCCTATGGCACAGCATATTACTGGGAATCCCCGGCAGTTATCAGAGCCTTCATGCAAGGCCAGTTTGGCTTTGTGTAAGGAAATAGTATCATAGCCAAAAGCATTTACACAGCTCAGGCTACAGATCACCCTGGGGCAGGCAGCACAGAGGTACTTTACCCATGCAGCCTTGTGGGACCACGCTGCACATGGTGGTCTGTAACAGTAGTCCTTCTGCCAGGAGCCTACGTGTTCATTGTGCTGAAGAAGGACAGCAAATACACAGAGGAAACTCTTGCTGCTGAGCTACAGGAGCTGATCT
>NW_011095031.1:0-422 GCF_000146605.3 Meleagris gallopavo | reverse complement strand
TTCTTCCTCAGACGCGTAGGCCTGGGTTGAAAGGCCGGGCGGTGAGGACCTTGGTACCAGATCTCCACCTTTTTCTCCTTTTGTTCTCACACCTCAGCATCCTGCTGAGAAGAGATCATGTTCCACCGCCTATGCTGCCACCAGGCTTGATTTTGGGTAGAAAACCTGCAGCTTTAGGATGCCTTCAGCTGTGACACCTGAAATCAGTACATTCTCCTGGAAATGTTGGTCCAGACCTGGTCATGTTTAAAGGAGGAAAGAAGAGGGAAATCAGATGACCCTACATCTCCTGGAGGGGAGTAGAATTGGCTTTAGGCTTGCTGAAGGGTTGTCACATTCCAGCTGCCAAGAGGGAGTGAAATGGAAGCATTTGGGTGCAATGGATTAGCAAGGCAGAGGGGTGCTGAAGGGTTAAAGGGTTT
>NW_011095030.1:0-474 GCF_000146605.3 Meleagris gallopavo | reverse complement strand
GGCAGATAAAGAGAAAACTAGTGATAAAAACTTTGATGTTATAGTATGCTATCAACCGAAGATTGAAGTTACTGGGATATGGATGAGTCTCTCTTTTCTGGAAACCTATGTTTCCGGTAGCGGTTCCTAAGAACTCATGTTCTGGAAAGTCAAAGGGTGGCATTATCTGCAAGTACTGCACTATCTGCTTCTTCGTATCAAACTAACAGAAGCATAATGAAGCTCTATAGTTTCTTATCTACAAGTATGAGATATGGTTTACCATCCCAGTAAGACTTTCACTTCTATTTGAGGAGTAAAGATGAATAAAGTGGATAACATAACAACTGACTCAGAGCATCTCCCAGAATCTAAGCTATCTCACCAGACATTTAGATCACTGAAGCAAACCAACCATGAAATCAGTGATGGCTTGAATAAAAACTGGAAAATTCCAAGTTCTACATCATCAGAAACCCGCATTAAAATATCTTA
>NW_011095029.1:0-397 GCF_000146605.3 Meleagris gallopavo | reverse complement strand
TGTTTCTGTGTTTTCTGCAGGAATTGTATGGCAAATACAAGGATAGAAACTTTTTTTACTGAGTTCAACTACTTTAACTGCAAAACTTTCACTTCATTTTCTGGTGTCCCCATCCTCAGTCACTGCAAATCTCTCACCTTTCTTCATTATACAGAGCAAGAGTCCAATAATTTCTTTTGCTACAAGTGACCATTCATCTCCAAACAAGGTCCATCATGGATCCTAAGTGAGATGAGTCTGTAAAGAAAAAAAACCAACAACAACAACAACAAAACATGCATGATGTTTTTTTGTTTTGTTTTGTTTTAAGAAAACCTCTAATGAATCTGAGAACCAGCAATTAATTTGTGAGGGACTCGCATACGCTCTTAGGAAAACCAGTTCTTAATTGATTTCA
>NW_011095028.1:0-402 GCF_000146605.3 Meleagris gallopavo | reverse complement strand
CTAGGAATGGTTTCTGCAACTCTTTCTGCAAGATACTCAGCATACCTTAAGGTTGTATCACTATACAGTACCCTAAATACCTTGCAGCAAGAGTTTATCTGGAAGCAGAAGCTACCTGGCATTGACACTTGCACAATGGGTATGAACATGTTGTATGTGTTCTCTGCAACTACTCACTTTTCCAATTTATACTTACTGTTTCCCTCTTGCAGGGGATTCTCTTACTGCAAGAGAATCACTTCACTGCAAGGCAGTCACATCACTGCAAGGTTTGACATGCACAGCTAGTCTGTCTTTGTAACAATGAAAGTAATTTCTGAAATTTTTAGAATCCTAGGAGTTATCATTAAAATGAAGAAGAAAAAGCTAGTAACGAATGGGTCGTTTTTTTTTTTTTTAACT
>NW_011095027.1:0-416 GCF_000146605.3 Meleagris gallopavo | reverse complement strand
AGTTTTCCTAGCAGCTGCTTGTAGCCCTATACATCCAGTCAAGCTGGGCGTAGTTGTAGGGCCAGCAGGGTGTTTGGGAGTAAGAAGTGGAGTCAAGAGTAAGTAGCATAGTCCTAGGAAATACTGCTAGTAGCTCGTGTGTTGGGAACAGATGCCACTGTAATTGCCAGCCTCACCTCTTAGGCTCTGAACTTACTCTTGCAGAAGGACATTTGCCATTCATTTTATGAGCAAGAATGCACAGAGGCTTCAGGATTGCTTTTTAATATGTTCTTTTTTTATTATTTTATTTTTAATAGTGTAGGTAGTGTCGGTTTCTCTATGAATTCTATAGCAGTTGTGGGTGTCTGTTATTTTTTTAAATTACAATCTTTGTGTCCCTTAGGAGGTGTAACAGCCCCAGGGAGCAACCCCTT
>NW_011095026.1:0-400 GCF_000146605.3 Meleagris gallopavo | reverse complement strand
CTTCGCCCCGGGAGCCGGCGGCACTGCTGGGAGCAGGAGGTCCGAGCTGTGCTGCTGTGTGTGACCCGCGGGATGTGGGGTGGCCAACTTCCACAGAACCAGAGCAGTGCTTTGCCAGAGCTATTTGTATACTAAATTGCTGTATTGTTTCAATTAAAAAAAACGCAGCCAGGCATTTAATGGCTCCCATCTGCAGCCACTCTGGGTAATTCACTTCCCACTTCAAGGTTTGAAGTCTTCTCTTTTAATCGCGGGGACAAAAAGGGAGAGTTAATGTCCCTCATGTTGATAGATCTATCTTCATGCTCTCTACTTTAAATGAGGTTAACCAGGCTTTTGAGGGAGAAGAGTCATAAATATTTCCTTGTGTGAGCAGAGATGCTGGAACAGGGAATCATGG
>NW_011095025.1:0-1532 GCF_000146605.3 Meleagris gallopavo | reverse complement strand
TGCTTGCAATCTTGTTAGAGTTTGCCAGTATATTTATTCTGAGCCTCATCAGCAGGGGACCTGGATAAGAAACTGTGGTCAGCTGCCTCTCTGCTCCGAGCCAGTCTTCCTGAAAGAGTGACAGTAACTTTGGATGTCATGACTGCGTGACACACAGCGGCAACCTTGACCTGATAGGATCTCCTACAGTCAGACCCAACAGAGGGGTATGTGACTTCACTCTGTCATGCACTAGCCTGCTCTGCCAGCTGGATGATTTAAGCACACCAAAACCAGAACAGCTCAATAAAATGGTTTCTGCTTGAACAGTTCAATGAAAATATCTGTGATTGGTTGTGGTAGAAAATGCAAATTAAAAACCCTTTCGGATATACAAAAGAAAGACCAGAAAATCACCCTGTGTTGCCAGGACCAGAACAAAGACAGGCACTTGGAAGCTGTCCCTGGAGGTGTTCGAGGAATGTGTAGTTGTGGTACTAAGGAAGATGGTTTAGTGGGCAACATTGGTAATAGGTGGACAGTTGGACTGGATGATCTTAGTGATCTTTTCCAACCTTAATGATTCTATGATTCTAAGCAACCTGGGCAGCTGGCTATGAGGAAGCAGGTTCCGGCCCTGTCTCTGCCAAAGAGTTTCTGGCTGCTCTCTTTGGTGTGTAGTTGCTAAACCTGTGCACCTGCCACGGAGGAGGTCAATGAGAAATCCTGGCTCTTGTTTCAGTGCCCTAGGGACATGGGAATGCTTTTGGGGAGTTTTATACTTGCATCATTTGCATCTGTGCTGTCCTTGGTAAATGTGTTTGAGTTCCAAGAGATTAGAGTCAGGAGTACTTGTGCTGCTTGGAAGGACATTTCCTACATGGACCAGGCTCCTCTCTGCTGTTCAGAGAGCAAGACAGTGTATGGGACAGGACAGTCAGTGAGCTTGGGCTTGAAGCCTGAACTTTGAGTTATCCACTCACAAGTCTATTAGTACTTGGGAATTCAGACTGAAGTTATGTCAAAGGTAAGTCCACATATATTAAAAGGTTAGAAGTATGATTTTGGGATAACTCAATGGCCTCTGCCTCTTCTCCCATCCTACCTCTCTGCTCTGTTACTGTGATGAGGATCTCATGGGACACATCGGGAGCAGCCTGGACTGAACTTATTCTTGGGGACATGGGCTTGTGATTTGAGCAGCAGAGTGGCTATGGTGCTCCTGGTGAGGAGGGATTAGTCCTCACACACCCTGTCAGCTGTCTGTCCTTCCATGCTGTTGGTCTGCTGTAGGAGGTGCAGAGTGGGAGCACATTGGGTGTGAACACAGAGGTTTCTGCTGAGGCAGAATCAAGTGGTGTGACCCCGAAAAAGGGAACAGGAGCTGCAACTTCCAACCTTGTGGGCTAAGAGGAACGACCACCCCTGAGGTCCCAGGAAACTGCAGGCTGCTCCAGACCCACCCTTATGCGGGAAGGAACACACCCTTGCCTCTGTCTGCATGTGGCTGCAGGTTCCTCGCTGCAGCCCAGCCCTCCTGATGATGTGTGGCC
>NW_011095024.1:0-563 GCF_000146605.3 Meleagris gallopavo | reverse complement strand
TAGTCTTGGCTAATTAGTAAATTGGCTCATGTTTCAATTAGGACTATTGGAAATGCTTTAGTAGCTGACACATGATAATTAAAGGGACATAGCCAAGACTAAAGCCTCTTTTTTAAAATCTTTACTTGCACTCAAAAAGTCCAAAGTGCTACCAGAGAAAGATGTATAGCAGTACCCGGTAAAATAAAGTCAAAGAGAAGTACAAGATATCTGTTATCATTCCTGCATCCTGAATGGAAAAGCTGGTGGACACATTGTGGTCAGTTTCACCTCTCAGTCTGCATTCATTTTCCGCCACTGCAGCACAGCCTTCACTTTCCATTGCCATGCAACCACAGAATGGCTTATGTTGGAGAGAACCTTAAAGATCATCTAGTTCCAACTCCCTGCCATGAGCAAGGCTGCTACCCACCACTCAGGCAGCCCAAGGCTCTATCCAACCTGCCCTTGAATGCCTCCAGGCATTCTGAGCAGCTATGCCAGCACCATACCGCACTCTGAGTAAAGAATTTTTCCTAACCTCTAACCTAAATCACCCCTCTCTCAGTTTAAAGCCATTCCCC
>NW_011095023.1:0-482 GCF_000146605.3 Meleagris gallopavo | reverse complement strand
GTAACGGGGCATACAGGAGCAAGGTGGGGCAGGAGGAAGGTGCATTTAGAGGGAATGGGCTGGGGCACAGATAAGAGTGTTAAACAAAGAGAGCGGGCATGAGCTGAGTGAGAATACCTACACCATCCTGACTGGCTTGAAATAACTATATTTATAACAGCAGGAAATAACAATACTCTTTCAGCACACTGAAATCACACGTTCATCTCATTACTTACTTCACTGGAGCTAACAGCTACTCCAGGAATTAATGCAGCTCAGATACTTTAGCCTTTCTATTATTTATGCCAACCACAATGTGTTAGCATAGGTTATGTCTCTCAGAGCCTGGTGGAAATTTCCTCTTGCTTGAGCCATACCTGGACAGCAGGATGTAGGATCATCTGATGGCTTAGTTACAGCGATGACCCTCCTGATACACCGTGCTGCATTCCTGGGTGTTTGCAGAGAGCCGCTCAGCACAGCTGGCACAGAGGCACCTT
>NW_011095022.1:0-339 GCF_000146605.3 Meleagris gallopavo | reverse complement strand
TTTCTCTCCAAAACTCCCTTCTAGATTTGCTTGAAAACCTTTCAGCTAAACTATGTGATAGTTCTCATCCCTTAACCTTCCTAGTTACTCAAGATATGAATATGGAATGAATTTATAGCACTTTTAACTTTTAATGAAATGCAAAGATCTCACATGACAAAGTACGTATTTGTGGATTTTGGAGTAATACATGCACACACAGTACTTGTGTGGGAGTGATATATATAGTCAGGTAAGAAGATCATGTCATCTGTAATTCCCACCAAAGATTTCAGGTACCAAAAGCTGCATCTGAAGCAGCTGGTGGTCTCCTACTACCATGCTGGCTGCAGCAAGCAC
>NW_011095021.1:0-482 GCF_000146605.3 Meleagris gallopavo | reverse complement strand
TTTTCCAAGAAATGATCACACAGTAGCTTTAATTCTAGGAAGTCCTGTCATTCAAAATAACACCTCCACCCCAATTCAGAGCAACAGTTCTTTGCAGTTGTCTTGTACGTGAGTTATTGTCATGGATGGTAGCTGTGATTACTGCTGTGCAAGGGTACAAGTAAGGGCAAAACAAGCATCATGTACTCTTCTTTCAATACACATGGGAAGATAAGTGAAGCCTCTGTATCAAGCAGTGCAAGGCCAAAGCATGATGTCTGGCAGCGTTTGGAAATGCAGATAAACCAGAGGGGTGTGTGGGGGGGGTGGTCATTGGTGGGCTGTGTGTAGGCTATCCTGAAGAGCCAGACGGAAGGTGTCTGGAGTGACACAGAGAGCAAGGCACAGAGTCACAGAGGTCCTTGGGAAGAGTAAGCCTGCTATGGGCTTTGTTTTTGTTGGCAGAAATAAGACTTTGCATCCATTTCTGTGGGCCAGCAGAA
>NW_011095020.1:0-311 GCF_000146605.3 Meleagris gallopavo | reverse complement strand
CGAGTCACTAAGTCAGTAGAGAGCAATGCGTCCACAGTGAAATCCAACCTGCTAACAACTTTTCCAGAACTAATCTTTGAGATGGAAAATAAATAAATAAAAACCCCAAAGCAAACAAAACCTACTAAATTTAAAGCCATTTCAAAATGATCTTAACCAACATTTACCTTGGAGATGACATTGGAACCATTCAAATAGACAAACTGTAACCTAAACTTATCAGACTCTTCTATTTGTATGTTTGTTTAAAAAAAAAAGAAAAAAAAAGCCTTGACTCAAATGCTACCTCACAGAAGGACTGTAAAACTACA
>NW_011095019.1:0-642 GCF_000146605.3 Meleagris gallopavo | reverse complement strand
CAGTACTGACCCCTGGGGGATACCACTTGTAATGGGTCACCAGCTGGACTTAACTCCATTAACCATTTCCCATTGGGCACAGCCCTCTAGTCAATTGCTTACCCAAAGAAGGGTATGCCTGTCCAGGCCAGGGGCATCCAGTTTCCCCAGGAAAATACTGTGAGATACTATATCAAAGGCTTTGCTGAAGTCTAGGTAGACTACATCAACAGCCTTTCCCAAATGCCAGGTCCTGCACTTTGGCCACAATAACCCCGTGTAGTGCTATAGGCTTGGGGATGAGTGGCTGGATGAATATGAAGAGGAAAGGGACCTGGGGGTATTGATTGATGCTCGGCTGAATGTAAGCCAGCACAGTGCCCAGGTGGCCAAGAAGGCCAATGGCATCCTGGCTTGCATCAGAAACAGTGTCATTAGCAGGAACAGGGAAGTAATTTTCCCCTTGTACTTAAGCCGCATGTGAGGCCGCATGTGAGGCTGCATCTCGAGTACTGTGTTCAGTTCTGGGCCCCTCACTGCAAGAAAGACATTGAGGCCCTGGAAAATGTCCAGAGAAAGGCAACAAAACCGGTGAGGGATCTGGAGCACAAGTCTTATAGGAGCAGCTGAGCGAGCTGGGATTGTTTAGTCTGGATAAGAGAA
>NW_011095018.1:0-471 GCF_000146605.3 Meleagris gallopavo | reverse complement strand
TGCATGTATGAAACATGCTTCTGTTGTGGATTCTTCAGTTCTTATGTGAAGCATTGATCCACTCTTCCATTGTAGTCCCAGGGGAAATGTTCTGCTCTTTCGCCAGTGGTGAGTAATGTAGCAGTTATAAGGAGTGATGGGAATGTAGCTCTGATGAAAACCTTGTTGATGTGGGAGGTAGAGTTAATCCTGTGCTGGTGCACACCTTATGAATATCTAAAAAAACCTCATATGTGAATGACTTTTTGCTGCCAGCAGAGAGTTTCATAGCTGCAAAATTCTGACTGTTCTGAATTGTTACAGATATATGTAGCTGACCTGGTGCAAAAGATATTGTTGTGTGTCCCTCAGCTGCTGGGAGTAGGTTTTCGGGGCTGAATGAGACAGGAGGTACCGCTAAACAGATTTTAAGAAATTTCCCTCAAACCAATATTTTCATGATCTAGAATCTGAATCTCTCTTTTCATACTA
>NW_011095017.1:0-419 GCF_000146605.3 Meleagris gallopavo | reverse complement strand
CTAAATAAGGAATTATGCAGTGTAATTTGGGAGATGGTAATGCACGTGGCTGAAGAAGTAGTTTCTGTTTTAATTTCTGAACAAAGATTGTTAAAACAAGACAAAGTGACATCTCTTCTCATGACCATGCCAAGGATGCAGTCAGACATGCTGAAGACCAGATCACCATGAAAACACACAAAGATCACAGCATGAACACCAGAGAAAAGTTTAGTCCTGCTACACTATATATTATCCTGTGTAAGATGCTAAAAAAGTAACAAAAAACAATAGAAGAATGTAATTTCAGGTTTGGATTTTTTATAGCTTTCTATGGTTCCCCAAATTGTTCTATTTTTGTACTGTCAGTGTTAGCTAACATGACATAAGAATATCATCACCAAAATTCATTCTGAATTTAGTCTGTAACTATGAATAAA
>NW_011095016.1:0-550 GCF_000146605.3 Meleagris gallopavo | reverse complement strand
CTCTGATAGCAGTTACTTCAGATCTAATTACAGTTGTTTTGTATGCTCCCTCGCTCAGAACAAGCTGTTCGCTGGGAATGTGGACAGGTTTGTTTCAAAGTAGAAGTTTCTAATTGAAATTAAAGTAGGGAAAAGACAGAGTCTTCAAAGTGAGAATGTATATTAGCAGAAACACTGAAGGCTTTTGGAGGACTATTTTTGATTGATTCTGAAATAGTTTGGATGAAGTCTGCCTTCTTGAAGTTGACTTTGAAAGATGTTTTTTTTCTACTCGTTTCATGAAACTTGAGCATGAATAAAATTCATTTTTTCCTTGTCAAAACCAATTTTCCATTATTCTTCAAATAGGAAAGCTTAAGAGTTAGGAACTTTTGAAAAACCTGAAAGGGAAGTTCTTATCCTGGAAAGCCAGGCTTTAATACTGAGTAGATGAAACAACGTTTTGTCCTTGTTTCCTCATTGGAAAAGCTTGCTAAAAACAAATAAACTTTAAGAGAGAGCTTCTACCTGGAAATGGCTTCCTATTCTCATCCCACAGGTGCATTTGGAA
>NW_011095015.1:0-457 GCF_000146605.3 Meleagris gallopavo | reverse complement strand
AATGCTATTGATAATATTGATAAAATGCTAAAAGTGTGCTGGAGGAAAGAGAATTTTGATACTTGAACTGCATGTCTAAAATGGTTACTCCCAAAAGCACTACTCACCATCCAACGTTTTGGTTATAATATTCTGTGAAAGGCAGTAGACAGGAAGTACAGAGCAAGAATCACGACCAAGCTTTGTGTTTGCAGTGCTGGCAGCTCCTAGCTTTATGTGCTCCTCTGTTCCTGCCCCAGCATCACTTCCTTTGGTATGTCAAGCAGCACTTGCAGCGCCACGCAGACCCCAGGTAAAGGCTTCAACAGCATTTTTTTGTTTTGCTAAGATAATTGCCTTTTGCATCTGCTACAGAAATAGATGGAAATTGCTTTGTAATCCTACCTGCAAAACAAGTTGAGGAAAGGGATGGAAGGTTCCTAAGGATATCAAGCTGTTCCTCTTCAGCCATCCACAC
>NW_011095014.1:0-472 GCF_000146605.3 Meleagris gallopavo | reverse complement strand
TTTCTGCTGATGCCTAACACTGATGGTGGACTCTTGCTCACAGGAGGCATTGCCAAGATCAGCCAAGTTGCCCCAGAGATAAATATAGCATAGTGCAGTGCTGATTCCCAGTATGTTTTGCCTCCTCAACAAGGCTCCTTTTCAACATGACGACTGTTACCTATCTTTGGGTTCTGACAATGCATGTTTTTGCCTATTTGCTACTTCAGATTCTCCACTGTGGAAACACCCTATGTTGTGCTACAGTAAAGATGGGCTGCACATGTCCCTCACCACTCTGCCATCTGAGGCTCTGCAGACTGAAGCTCTGAAACTTTTCAAGGTAAAGGAACATTATATTTTTCAGCCATTTTGCTCAGTTGCTGGGACAACAGCATTGGTTATGTTGGTAGTTAACATTTACCATCTCTGTTGGTTGCTTTACCAGGCCTACTGGGTCATTCAATTACAGTCAAACATTAGGTGTCATTCA
>NW_011095013.1:0-376 GCF_000146605.3 Meleagris gallopavo | reverse complement strand
GTGAAAAGACTGAGGTACTTAACTTCCGTGTAGCCCCTGATTTGGAAGTGGAATTTGTAAGCAGATCTTTCCTGTGATCCCTCAATAAATGATCAAGAAGTGAATATTATTTAGAGATAATGTAACATCTCCTCATAGGATGTCTGAAATCTGATTTGATAGTTGGCGTATGAGGATGTCTCTGAGATTAGTCCCAACAGACAAGCCAAGTTACAGAATGCCTAATTTGAGAATCTGTCATTTTCGCATTCACAGCTGCTCAGCATCTTCAAGATCTGCATAGGATATGTCTATCTAGCATCAGAAATTTGGGCACCTAGAAGAATTTACTGAGAGAGTGTTTTGGAGCTGAGATAATTTCAGTGCCTTTCAGGCT
>NW_011095012.1:0-529 GCF_000146605.3 Meleagris gallopavo | reverse complement strand
ACTGCATATTTCTCCCAGCCTCCCAAACTAACATGGAACATTACACTCTGTCTAAAATAAGGACATCCATGCAAGTAGTTAGCTAGTCAGTTGATTTGCTTTAAATCAGCAGCCCTCCATTAGCCAAATAAAAAAATTACATGCAAGTGAATTCCCAAGGAGCACACCAACAGTCAGATCAAATGTATTTTGACTAATGCAAACATGCAGTTTGCAGACATCAAGCTCCAATTCCCAGCCTTACAGCAGCTTACCACATTCTCCACGGAAAAACAAGAACTGCACAGCACTAGCAACGCTGTTTCTGGAGGTAAAATAGCGTTGGTAGTAACCAATGTTTAACAACGATTCCAAACCAATACTCATAAAGCCATTCTTGAAAAGACTGCTGGTATCAAATCCCACTTGTGTCTCTACCATTCCTCCAAGTAAGATCACATTTATTATTTATTTTTTTTTTTAAATATCAGCCACATAATGGATGTTTCCCAAAACTACTTTTTCCACTATCAAGAAAGAAGTAATGGAA
>NW_011095011.1:0-453 GCF_000146605.3 Meleagris gallopavo | reverse complement strand
TTTAGTTTCTGAGTACATTAGCCCTTCTTTCCTTCCTTTTGCCCTTTAAAAGGCATGTAATAAACTCATATTGAATCTGCTAAATCAAACACAGCACCCTCTTTCATGTCTTTTCTTACATCAACTACACACAAATGTTGACTTTCATTCTTTCTTTCTTTCATTCTTACTAAAATCCACTTCAGAAATATGTTGCAAGGGAAAAAAAAAAAAGTAGTATCCCAGAGTATAGTATTTTTTCTGCGAATAAAATATTTTCCTTCGAGAATTTGTGCATAAAATCTTAATCCGGATAGGCTATTCATCAGTGAGTTACAGTACCTTAATTGCCTTTAAAATCCAAACTTTCCGTGAACTCACAGTTCACATGGATACTCAACTGTTGTGAAGTATAATATGTTTTTATCCAAGTTCACACTGCACAGACAGTTCTTTTATGGATTTGGGTTTAAT
>NW_011095010.1:0-382 GCF_000146605.3 Meleagris gallopavo | reverse complement strand
CTTCAGAACTGGAAAGCAGAACAAAGTCACTTCTATCTTGTCCATTAGCCAGAGGTGGTAACTTCCAGGTCCCACCAACTGCCCAGATTAAATGAAAACAGTCTACATGAGACACATCTTCTTGAGACCACAAAGCAGAACAGAAACTCAAACCCTCATGAGAACACTCTTCTAGAAGAAAACTTCATCTAGGCGTATGTATGAAGTGCGAAGCTCAGAAGAACTGTACATCAAAACCAAATTCATATTCCCATCAGGAGAAGGATGGTACTGGTTTCCAAATCCAAAAGCAGATAGCAGAATTTCACCTCCAAATAATATCTCGGAAACTCCGAACAGTGCTCAGGTTGCCAGGATATGATAAAATGAAAAGAAGGGTCTA
>NW_011095009.1:0-492 GCF_000146605.3 Meleagris gallopavo | reverse complement strand
AAAAAAAGCAACACCCACTAAAATCTATCTAACTTTTATAAGTAGTCAGGAATGCTGCAGAAAGTTTAGTCTACTGAATATAAACATCCACAAATTACTGAAACATCAACATTCTGTGTTTTGAGCAAGGTGAGTATAAGAGGGCTTTCCTGGTAAGTCAGGCCATCACTGAAACCCTCTGGATATATTTGGCACTAGCAGAATAGAAGTCATTTGCTTATCATTTTCTGCCAATGTTTTAACTCTTATTTTACTTCTCACATTTATTCTTTGTTTCTCACACCTCTTTTCCAATGCTCAAAGGCCAGAATAGCTCATTATGTACACATCTGTGTTAACATCTTTGGAAGAATGGTACCTCAGCTCTATGAACTGGCCATTTTTCTCTATTTTCCTCATCTTATCTATACCATATTCTAAACAAACTCTCGCTCCTTGATGTAGCACCACTCTTCTCCCTGTGTCCTTTAGAGAATCCCAATAAACTGTTTT
>NW_011095008.1:0-428 GCF_000146605.3 Meleagris gallopavo | reverse complement strand
ATACATCCCAGAGCATGAAAAGCTCTGAAAGAGAGACCTACGCTTATCCTATTAAGATAAAGACATAAATATCAGCCACTGACAAGGAGACAGCAAAAAGTTAAACTGCTTAATGTGCACTTGATAGCAACGAACAATACAGACTGTTTCCTCATTAGTTTTATCAGCCTCAGTGAGCTATTCCCCCTAATCCCTTTCTCTTGCCACTGAATTTGGCCCTTCTGGCAGCCACATCAGCTGGCAATGGCTTAAGTATTCGTATCTTGAAAAAGAGCAAGACAAAAATAAATGTCTGACACACATATTGAACAGAAGCTTCCAAGTTTCTGAGAAAAAACGTGTGGTTTTCTCAGAACTCTACAGGTCACAGGTGAATGTCTCTGATATCTGGCTCAGAATAGGAATTAAGGACCAGGCCTATTCCCCCT
>NW_011095007.1:0-426 GCF_000146605.3 Meleagris gallopavo | reverse complement strand
CCTTCGCACCAGCAGAACAAACTACAGTATTTTCCCTATTCCTTCAAATATTCTCCCTGAATCTTGAAAATCTAGCTTCCAAAGCTTGTCTGAACCCTATCATACTCCAAAACTCCCCTAGTACCGTACCTGGAATGAGATCCTGAATTCTACTACTATTGAGATAGCTCTTCATTCCTCATTTCAGTGGCTTTTTCCCCTTATGCTCCCTATCCCTTTGTTCCTGTCCTCTGGTGCAATCCTTTTCTAGGCCCATTCCTCAGCCTTCGCTGAGGGGACCCCTGAGAACACAACAGCCCCACACATGGTCCTGGTATAATATCCGTGCAGCTCAACCTAGCTTACTCTCTTTACAGGTAAAAGGACACCCACATGCAGAACACAGCAAACCAGCACCTCAAGCCCTGCCTCCTCTCTCCTCTGCCT
>NW_011095006.1:0-434 GCF_000146605.3 Meleagris gallopavo | reverse complement strand
TTTCTTTACGCCAATAAACTCAGTCCATAACAATCGTAGGCCAGCAGGTTTTTTTATATGAAGTATGTCTCAAAAATACAGTTGAAGTCACTGAAGTACAGCTTTCTTGACAGATTATTTCTAAAACTGAAGCCATAAAATAGATCTCTACATCTAGCAACTACGTCATCAGGGATCCAGCTGTACTTACATTCAAGAGGTTTATGAACTCTGCTGATATTTGAGCAGCTCTCCTCAAAACCTGACCCATGATACAAGCCTAAGTAGCACGAGCACAAAACTAGGAAAGCTCTCAGGTATTCTGAGCTACAGAGCCTTTTGTACGACTATACTCACTGCAGTCTCAGATAGCAGAGAACCCTTTTTATTCAGGTTCTACTCTTCAGCAGTCTTCAAGCAGTTTCACAGCTTTTTTTTTTTTTTTTTAAATTACT
>NW_011095005.1:0-416 GCF_000146605.3 Meleagris gallopavo | reverse complement strand
TCAGATTGCTTTGTTATTTAAGGTAAAGAATTCCACGTCTTATCAGGCGAGGAAATCTGAATCTAAGCTGACTTTCCAGAAGTGACACACCACAGACAGTATAAGCATTCCACACTAAACATGTGGCAACACTATTATTTTCTTAACCCTTCAGCCCAGTTTTTATTGTTAGTTATATAAACTTGAGCTCAAACAACTAAAAAAAAAATTATTAATATGGTTTCACTATAAAAGCCACAACTTGGAGGCACAGTGCGAGACACATAGCAGAAGGCACACACTGGAATCATATTGGCCATTCAGAATATAATCACACCTCCAAAACCATGCTGCATGGAATGAGCAGGACTGCTGGGAAGCAATGTATATCCACGTTCTAAAGGATTTATACTGGAAGTTACAAACGTGTCTTCTGC
>NW_011095004.1:0-468 GCF_000146605.3 Meleagris gallopavo | reverse complement strand
TATAAGGCCTCTTCGCTTTTGTAGAAAGGTGGTACCTCTCCTTTGCTGCCATCAGTAAAGTTGCTGGTGAGATCTACTGTCCGTATCCAGCATTTAACAGTTTCTGGCTTCTCTGTGAGAAAAGGAACCAAGAGGGCCACCCAAAGACAAAAGCTGCAGTTGTTGCCTTGGGAAGGTGGTCCGCTGCAGGTTTTTGGGAACCCTCATATTTCTTTGAAGAGAGAAGAGACGGGGCACTGCTGTCAGATTTTTGAGGAAGATCAGTTTGGCTGTTCAGAGACCTGGGAGTCTCTTGTTGTTCAAGCAAGAACTGGTTCAGCCACCAGTGTTTTGTCAGTGTCCTGGGCATAGATTGATCTACTTAACGTGCTTTGCATGATGTTACGATGTGGAATACCGATAGCAAAAATTCCAAAACCGTGACATTCAGTAGGCCCAGACAGTGAGAAGTATAATCACTTTTCCTTC
>NW_011095003.1:0-429 GCF_000146605.3 Meleagris gallopavo | reverse complement strand
AGGACCTTGTACGCTCTTACACTTAAAGTGATGAAAGTAAAGGAACTTGGGTTATTTCCTTTTAATAGCTTTGTAGCCTGTTACCTACATACTTGCTTTCTTGTCTGATTTTCTTTTACTGAACACAGGCCATGCAGTGCTGTAAGTGGATCTCCCTCTCTGAACAGTACTCATAAATCACTGCCTCATCTCTCGCTTTAGGACAGTAGCGAAGCAGGACCCTGCCGGGATGCTGCTATCCATCATTTACTTGGTCTGAATGTGCATTGCCAAAGCACCCACCAAGAGGTTTTTTGAGAGTGAATCAGGATGGAGAACGGTTTGAATGACCACAGCCATAGCTAATGCAGTGGTTGTGTTCCCCTTGACTTATCCGGTCTCGCTCATCCAAAGAGAACTGTGCTGTGAGAGCTTCAGCTTCTAGCAGTT
>NW_011095002.1:0-435 GCF_000146605.3 Meleagris gallopavo | reverse complement strand
AGTTTTCACTGGATCTCTTGGTGCTTGCCAGCAATATTTTAAATATACTATCAACAACAATTTTTGTTTTTGAAGGCTACTGAAATGTCCTCATGATTTTGCAGTGACAGTTAACTAGTAAAGCCTTCTTTTTTCAGATCATTGCAGTGCCAGGCAGGGATGCTGTCCACAGACAGAGTCATTTTAGCTTGACGGGGCACTAGATATGTTGAATCTGTTGTCAAACAAACAGGCCATATTAATCTTGGCACAACAGGAAAAAATCAATGCTCTCCAAATGGAAAAGGGCAAACCAGTAGGAAACTCAATATTATTTCATCTTTTAGCAGGTTATTGCAAGTAGAAGAGAGTGTTTAAAAGAATTAAACAATTTTAAAACCAGCATCCTTCAGTGACCTCTTCACAATGTCAGCATGCAAGAAGGGAATAACTGTT
>NW_011095001.1:0-381 GCF_000146605.3 Meleagris gallopavo | reverse complement strand
GATGCGTGGTTTCACCAGGATGGACGGCTGTCAGCTCACCGCCCTGACAGGTGCCAGGATGGGCGGATCCATCATGGGACGAAAAAGAAATCCATGAAAACCACCCCAAAAAATGATGCAAAAGAAAAGAAAGCAACAATGGCAAGCATTTAAATGGACAAAATGAAGTGAACCCAGCCACTGACCCCAGTCGATGTGACTAAGAAGTCTCAGCCATCTCCCAAGGCCACCTCTCCCACAGGTTCGTTTCCTCTTCTCCAAAGCACCCCTCCACTGTAAGGAGATGCTTTCTTGTTTTTACTCTTTAGGAATTGCAGAAGTCTGATAGGAAATTTATTTTTTTTCTTTTGCCTATTGCTTTTTAGTTGGGGGGGGGCACAT
>NW_011095000.1:0-505 GCF_000146605.3 Meleagris gallopavo | reverse complement strand
GTGTGCATGGCAAATATCTCTACTGTTGTGCTGTGTGTGGAAAGCCTGACTTCCCCACAAATCCACCCTGCCTGCACAACACACACACAAAGCTGTGGATTTAAGGAATAATGACTCATTGTGTGCCCACTTTGTTAACCAGGGAGTTCTATATGGTATGCTAAGTAGTCCCACAGTGATGAGAATTCCTTATAGTGGTCTTTTAAAATGTTTTTTGCCTATTTGTTTTTTATTAAAAGCCAAGAATGAGAAAGAAAACACAGGACCATAGAAAGGATGCACAGTAAAATGCTGACTCTGCAAAAAAAAGTCTCCTGGGGTTGGGACATTGCATGTTTTCCTATGACAGCCAGGCAACCTCTTCCTACAAGAATTCCGCTTGTCATATGGCTGTCTCCTTGAGCTTCCTTGCTTTGCAGGGACACAGAAAGCTAGGAGCACACATAATTACTCAAAAATAAAATCAAGTAAAGGGCCACTACCTCTAACTCACTCTCTTCTTTTT
>NW_011094999.1:0-452 GCF_000146605.3 Meleagris gallopavo | reverse complement strand
CTTCTAGGCAGAAGCCATGCCCACATCTTTACACTGGAGGGCAGTGAACATTTCCCCATGGGATGTGGCAAGCTTATCACTGCTTCTGATTAAGAGTGAATGCTCACTAAAGCTGGACTTTGGTGAAACCTAAAAGGGCTGAGCTCAGCATGCAGAGAAACCTCAAGTCCATCGCTACCCAGGGGAGGCATGGGATGGTATAATGGCACTAAACTACTAATGGTTTGGGGGTTTATATTTTACAAATCCACAGACGCTATATGCCATTGTCATGCTAATGCAAGTCGTGTGTATCCTAAATGTCCTGGAGAACCACGCAGGAGAGCTCAGACTGACTAGGGGATAGTTCCTGTATTTATAAGAAAGATGGAAATGTTTCAACAAGGGAAAGCTGTGTGATGCATGGGAAATTGCCAGATGTTTCTATCACCAGCAGCAGTACAAGGGACCAG
>NC_015015.2:58985126-59006440 GCF_000146605.3 Meleagris gallopavo | reverse complement strand
GGGGGGGGAGGGGGTTATTTTTATATTTTTCATTTCTTACTCAAAGGAATCGATTTTCTAAACGCTGAAGCTGAGTAATCTGTCTGCAGTACGTTTGTATAAGCAGCTTAGAAGGACCATATGTCACCGTGTTTTGTTTAACTCTGCGCTAACGTTGCAGACCTGGGTGGCTTTAGGGCTCTGCTCACATCGGAGAGGAGCATCCTCTGGGTGTGCATGGGGTGTTCATTCTGTGCCATTGCCACGGGGGTGAACACACAGCGGGATGTTCCATCTTGTTCAGGCCTGGTTCATTCCAAGTGTGGGAAGCCTTGGGAAGGGGGAAATCTTCTGTCCTTTCTGTTCTGCAAAACCAGAGCTGTAGCAGATAGATGCAGAAAAAAGTGCCAAGGTATCTCTTGATCAGAAGTGACACTGAAATATTTGTTCAGTGATGTGCTGGAAATTTTCTAATTCTTTGGAAACCAAAACACTCATGTAAGAATCCCAGATGAGGCTTTACCCCATTGTGCTCACGCAGTGCTGTCATGCCGGGAAGGCCTTGGGGAAGAGAGCAGGTAGCCAGGAGCTGCTGTCCTTGAGATGAGCCCCTTCAGGCTGTACGAGTGAGTGTGCAGCACCCTGATGTAGTGTGCAGCACCTTGATGTAGTGTGCAGCACCCTGATGTAGTGTGCAGCACCCCGAGGCAGTGTGCAGCACCCTGGCCGCACCTTGCTGCTCGTGCTCTATGAACACAGTCACCAACACTTTGCTTCTGGGAGGGTCTCTGTTTCACAAGCACCAGGCAAGGAGAAAAAAAATCGGAAATTTGTTTATTTGTACTAAGATTTCTGACACACGCTTTCTCTTACATATTCCTTAAATCCACTCCTAGCCCTTTTTCAAAAGCACGCTCTTTCTGTTAAAGAGGGCTGCTTCAAGTTATGTTTGGAGAAGCAGGGTTTTGTTGGGTGAAAAGCTGGTTGTGTTAGTTGTTCTCTGTGCTGCCTTTCTGCTGATGTTCTGGGCATGTTCTTGACAGTGAATATATGGTACTGTTCAGTTCTGGGTGCGAATGTGACTTTATTTCTGCCAACGTGCTCTGGTTTGCTGGAAAACTCCCCAGGCACCAGTGCAGATCTGCAGTAATGAGTAAAAGAGGCATTGGGGCATGGGGACGAGTGTGGGGCGGGCGATGCCCCCAGTGCTGCAGAGCAGTGCTGTCCCACGGGGGCTTTGCTGTGTGTCACCACAGGGACACATCCCACAGGGCCCTGCAGGAAGAGCAGGTGATGGTGGGGCCCATTCCCATTCTCCTGTGGTGAAGCCCCTCCAGCAGTCGTGTCTGCTGTGCAGCACGGCGTCAGCGCTGGGCCCAGTGGTTTCCTGCAGCCGTCACTGCACCCTGTGGAGCTGCTGGGGGCTGAGCTCTGCTCCGTGCAGCACAGAAATGTTGGCATTTCTCAGAGTACACCAGAATTTTGCTGGTCACCACCTTGTGCCTGCATGTTGCAGTTCTGAGTAACGTCAGCCCAAGCTGTGGTGGATGACAGTTCTGCCACAGCCGGCTGTCCCTGTGTCTGTGTGTCCTGCAGCCGCCTGTCCCCATGTCCCACTGCTGCCAGCACACACTGCTCGTGTGTCCTTGAAAAAGCACAGCGTGGCTCTTCCTGCACCCTGAGCCGCAGCAGGCGCTATGCAGAGAGGCAGTGGGTGTTTATCCTCAGTGATTGACCCAACAAGGAGAAGTGATGGTCACAGCTGCTGTCATTTACCACTGCTTCTCACTAATTGGGAGAAACTGGAGCCTTGGAGGTACTGCTTGCAGAGTGGCAGCATTTGTCAGACTTACAATATCTCAAGAAAATGTACTGTCCTGTTCCTTTAAGGTGCTGTTGTAACAAGTGATGTGCACTCACCCTCTAAAAGGAACAATAGCAGCAGTAACAGAATAACACAGTGCCTCTCCCATGGTAATTTAGGAAGTAATTTTAAGGTAGGTCAAAGTTCTGGTTTGAAAAAAAGAACAACAAATCACAGCAAAATCAATAGGGTCCTGCTTACTGAGATCATGCATCCAATGCTTTCTCTTTGCAGACGTTTTTCTGCATGCCTTTTAGTTCAGTGCTGGCTGTGACACAGATACAAGGGTTGCACTGAGCTGCCCCTGCATTTGCTGAGTGCTGCAGCAGCATCTCCTGCCCTCTGTGCAGATGCACAAGCGTGCTCTTTTGTCACAGTGTGATGCACGTGGCCGCATACCATCATTTTAAAGGAAAATGGTCTTACTGTATGCAGAAACCCTTTTCCTGTATGTAACCAATGTTAACAGCCAGAGCATCAGTGCTTTGCTAAAAGAGCATCAGCACCGTGGCTGTGCTGCCTCACCTGTGTGGGGTGCCTGGACCCACAGAGGCAGCCCCAGGTAAGTATTGCGCCGCAGCACCGTCACCACTGGCACATCCCCAGGGCACGCAGGAACAGCAGCACTGCAGGGCAGGCAGGGACAGTGGCTCCAGGCCTGCTGCCAAGCTGTGCTGCGCTGTGCATGTGTGCTCTGAGTATTGGACAAAGGCAGTGCTGGAAATAAGAACAAATGTGCCGTATTCTGCCTGTCTCTGCTTGGATGTAGTTGTGGCATTGCTTTCACGGCAGCATGGATGGAACACAAGTGTGCAGGCTAAGGAGTCTGGAATGGGTTAAAGCACCCACACTTTGCATCAGTAATGTGAGCCAAAAGGCAAAGCTTTCTGATCTTGCTGATAGTGAGTGCTAATGCCATTGATTTATTCATAAGAGCCAGGCGTGAAGGCTGATGCTGTGGCAAAAAGGAAGCTTAGCTTGCAAGGAAAGAATCTAAAAAAGAAAAAAGCAAACATGGCAAATTGTTGGCTGCAGAGAGACGAGATTGAAGCTTTGTCTGTATGAAAATAAACAGAATGAGCTCTACTGCCTCTGTCATGCTGGAACAAGCCATGTCTGCCAGGTCACTGGAAGTTGTTACTCGGTTGGTATCAGCCTTCAGATTGCTGACAGCTGTTATCAGTTGATATGGATTGCTACCAGTCTGCAGGCAGGGACAGGTCAGTGCTGTCCCTGGGACTTCCAGCATCTGGGAAGGGTTGCTGGCACCTCTGGGTCCCCCGGCCTGCAGAGCCCTGCAGAGCCGCTCAGGAGTGGTGCTGGGATGGAGAGTGGTGGCATTCTCCTGCTTCTGCCTCCGTTGGTACCCAGAGTGGGGCAGGCAAGGAGAATGTTCACTGTGCACTGTGTATGGCGTGCACACACCTGCTGGGAGCTGCTGGGGCTAATAGTGATGTGGAGATGCTGCCGCAGCATGTCCTGACACTGTGGAGCCACACAGGCAACTGCTGAGTGCAGAGCCTTGCCACAGGGCTGTGTTCTGGGCACACGGCAGCACTGCAGCCCAGGGGAGCATGGGACCTGGAGCTGCCTGGGTCTCCCTGCATCATGGGGATGTGTGCATGTGCCTATCTTGCACAGGAATTCAATTTGGACAGGAAAATGAGAAAAAGAGTCACGGTTCCAGTACAGCTCCCTTCTCCCCATGCTCACTTGGGCAGAAGGTGGTGGGCAGGGAGTCCTGCAGGCCCCGGTGCAGGGCTGCAGACAGCTGGAGAGCTGTGTCCTGCAGCAAGCCATGGCCACACTTTGTGGTTTGTGTCTGGTGCTGAGAGGTAAGTGGGGCCGTGGGGCCAGCAGCAGTGAGGTGCAGGGCTGCAATCACCCTGTGGAGCTGCAGGTCCCCACACTCCCGTGGGACAAGACTAGCGGTGTGGCTGCTCAGGGACAGATGGGCACACGCTACACGTTCTCTGCATGGTGACTTTTCACTTGCATGTAAGCCTGGCAAGGGCCAATGCTGGGCTCGTGCCCATCCACTGCTTCATGTTGGTGTTTCACCTCTGTGCACGCTTCCAAAACTGCACAAAGAGGTGAAATCACTGTCGTAGAAAAGGGCTTTGCCTGCGGGGAGTCAGGAGCAAGTCTGGAGAGTGGGGAGTTCTCTAATTATGGAGAAGTGAATGTTCCCGTTCCTTGCCATGGGTGTTGCTGTCCCTCTGTCTGTCCGTCAGTCTGTGTCAGTCACTCTGTCTGGTGGTCGCAGCACGGCGCTGGGCACTGTGGGCTACCCTCACTGTCTCTGTTCTCTCTTTGCACAGAAGCTGGGGCTGACCTGAAGGACACCCACACTGCTCCACTCCCTGAAAGCCCCGACGTGGTTACGTGGCAGAAAACAAAGCGACCCCAATGCACCAAGGATTGACGTCACGCCGCGCTCACACACTGCCCAGACAATTTCTTCAAGTCACAGCTGAGGCCAGGAGGCTGTGGAGGTCGGCAGTGTCGGACAAACATTCCTTCCCAGCTCACAGATTCCCCATCTTCCATCCGCCACATTCAGTCTAAATACCTTTTTTTCTGGTGTCTGAGGTTTTTATAAAACTAACGATGAAAACTTGGGTGGCAACAGCTGCAGTACCGCTTGTGTCAAACGTTGCCAGTGGTGAGTTCACAAACTGTAACCATGGTAGCTTACATCACTGTAACAAATAAATGTTTTACTACAACGGAGCTGGCACTGGCCTGATTCGGGGCAGCGATGCCCAATGCGGCCGGGTGTTGGCACCGCACACTCCTGCAGTGCCAGCCATGCCCTGTACTGTGGGATTGGAGCATGGGGGCAGCCAGGGGCCAAGCGGAGAGCTGCAGCCCTCCCCCCCATAGCACTGCAGCCCCTGCCAGTCCTGTGCAGCACTGCTGGGTCCTCCCATCACATCTCGCTTCTCAAACAGGATCGAGAGCTTTGCTTTCCTTCCCTCTCACTAAGAGTTTTATGGCTTCCAGACATCATTGTCACTTCTGCAAACACCACAACTCATCAGCCAGCTTCAGCATGGCTTCTGTGGGACAGCTGGTCTGTGTGTGTGTGTTGTCAGCGGGGCCACTGATGTTGCTGCCCATGCTCTGCTGCCCTGTCGTACCTCCCAAGAGCAACTAGTCACAGCAGCAGCTGTCACACAGGGACAACCGCATCTCCCCAGGTTGCTCCGAGCTGCCCCCAGAGCACCGTGGGCTCTGGATGAGGCTGTCTGGGGCAGGTTGAAGGCCCCCGGCTGGGCTGTGGTGCCGCCGGGCTGAGCAGTGGGCACAGGGCTCACCCTGGGGTTGGGGGCGTGCAGGAGACACCGGGTCTGGGCTCCAGAGCTGGGGGCAGTGGTTGGGGTGGGATCCTGCAGGAAGGCAGTGTGGGTGTGCTAAGGGGACACCCAGCAGCGTGGTCAGGAGTTGGACTCAGGCTCTAGTTGTCTGAGGTTTTTCTGGCACCGCACACAGCCTGAATTTACATGGATTGCAGTCACAGCAGGTGATTGTAATGCACGGAGCAGTCGGGTTTTCCGAAAAAGGATGAGCCCAAAACAAACCACTTTTCAAAAATACGTTTGATGAAAACAGGTCACCAACTGCTCACACCTTGCAGATGCAGGTGCCTCCCCAGCCTTGCAGCACCGCTGCCCTTTCCCCCAGGAAGCAGATGGCAGCACGGGCTGCAGGACACCCAGCAATGTGCAGTGAGATTCAGGGAAGGAATGAGAGGTGCTTTTCTCCTCTGGACATTCTGCATTGGGCTGCAGAGCTGTTCAAGCCCTAATGAAACAAGAAGCTCAACATTCTTCCTGCAAAGTCTGTATCAGCTCTCAGGATTTCGTTTCCCTTTAATGCTGTTATTACTCTTATTTGATGACTTCAATTTCAAGCTTTCATGCACATAGTGGAGCTGCTTTTCCCTTGCTGATTCTTTTTTATGTCCTTTTAATTAATTGTCAAGGTAAGTTCCACCTGTCAGCTCAGTGTTAGTTAGAAATCTGTGTGTCACTGTGGTCAGATTCGCTGAGGTTGTGAATCAGGTTTTGCAAAAACCTACAATGTCTATGGAGCAGAGTGTGCCAGCTGCACACTGTCATCAGCAGTCTGCTGCTGGATCAACAGCGGGACAGCTTCAGCCAGGATGGCTTAATGGCATTCCATCTGTACAGTAAGGGGGAGGAACAGCATCATACCAACAAGCAAAGATGACTTGCTGAAGAAAGACAGAATTTGGATGCTTAGTGAAGAGTCAAGTGAATGTTGGCTGCTGAGGAAGCCCAAAGTAAGTGGGCCACCAGCAGCATTGCCTTTACCCAACAGGTGCTGCCCTGGCCAATGCTGCCTTATCTGCTGTTGTGCGAATGGGTGGTGGGACACGGGCTGAGGGACCCCTGATGTCCCCCAGGGCTGGGCAGTGCTCACAGCCACCCCTGTGCCCAGCAGAGCAAGGAGTGCATCAGTAGTAGCACACGCTCAGGACAGCGCATCTGCAGGCATCGAAGAGCAGTGGAAATCAGAGTGGGTAGAAAAGATGAGCATGCAGCCCTGAGTGAGCCCAATCACCACTGCCCAGAGCACCCTCGGTGAGGATGGTCGCTGGCAGCCTTGGTGCCTGTGCTCAGCTCCTGCACTCCAGTGGTGCACCAGGGAGAGCTGCTCAGGAATTAAGCTCCTCTCTCACAGAAATCTGCAGACCTACCACAGTCCTGTTCAGCTGTTTTTGTGTCTTGGTTTGTTTTTATTTATTTATTTTTTTTTCAGTGGGAGAAAAATGAGTTGAAGAAAAATTTGTAGTCAGAGAAAAAGCAGCTCAGGACTGTCTGCGAGCAGCCCAGGTTGGAGCAGATCTGCAGCAGGGATTCCTATCTGCACTGGCCGTGTGCACATCACTTGCTGAAGCCTGGAGCCGTACCCTTGCATTGGCACAGGCCTTCTTTCCTTTATGCCCCACCACGTGTGCTGCAGCCAAGGGAGTGGGTGCAGCTCTGCTTGCCATGGTGAGGCCCTGATGGCTCACGGCTGGTTTGCAGCATGGCCAGGAGCGCCCCTGGGAGCACTGCTGTGCACCGTGAGCCTCCTGTTCCTTATGCCCCTCCTCATAAGCCTCCGTCCTGCTGCATCCATGACAGCGTCATCTTCACAGCTCTGCACGCAGCTGTGAGGAGAGCAGCTGTGGGTGTCGAGGGTGCTTCCTTAGTATTAAACAAGACTGAGTTTAGCAGACTCTTGGAACAACATTTGACATTTTTTTTCTTTTTATATTTTCTGATGTCTTCAAAGCTGCAGCCATGGGGTCTTCAGGTGGCCCCCCAGGCTGCCTCCCCAGCACAGCAGCCAGCAGAGCAATCCCTGCAGGGGTCTGGGGGCAGCTCATGGCCCAGGAGGGAACAGGAGGGCAGGAACCACCTCCTACCTTTGCCACGGGTAGCTTCAAAATGTTCCAGAAGTGCTTTTTGACCAAACGAGTGATGAGAACTCTGAGAACAGTATGGGAATGTGGAAACATCTCCCCATGTTTTTTTGCTGTCATTGAAGTGGATGTTCCCAATATTGCATTGCACTGGAGGTGGCTCTTCAGCTGCCACAACTGCAGCTCACTGACACCAGACACAAGGAACTCCTTTTCCTGCAGTGATGAAGACCAAGAGATCAAACACACAGTTTTAATATTGGCAATTTTATGAAAAGCAGAAACAAAACAGCCTGACCTGGGAATAAAGCCAAGCAGACATGGAGAATTCCCAGCAGGGCTTGCAGCTCCCAGGCATGGACAGCACACAGGGGAGGTGGCCCAGAGCTCTTCTGGAGCATCATGGAGCATGGCTGCTGGGTGCAGGGCAGTGGCACTGCCAGCTGTGTGCCTGTGCTGCCACTCAGCAGCGGTGCTGGGGCAGTGGGAAGCCTTCAACCCTTGGGCACGTTCTGAGATACCACACACTTTCCAGAAGTGTTCTCTAAATTCTCATATATACATGCTATCTGAGGCAGATTGGTTCAGCTTTGACACAAGGCAACAATGATAGATGTCAAACATGCTCCCAAAGAGGCTACAGAGACAGAAATGCATGAGATAAGGAGGAATGCAGCATGCTGCTGTCAGTGCCTGGTGTAGACATCTCACGGCAGATTAATGACCTTGCAGCCCCTTATTTTTCAGTTATATTAGAAATAATGCCATCCTTTCAAGCTACAGTATCCACTGCTCTATCTATGCACAAACTTTCAAATGACAGTAATTGTATAGCTCTGAAACATCCATTCTTTCCTCAGTCTGGAGTATTCATCCCTAAAAAAAGTCTGACCTTTAAAGTCCCAGAACCTGAAGGAATTTTAAAATTCATTGAACTCCACGTGTCCAGCCCCCACCTGCTCTGCTGCCTGCTGCTTCATCAGGAACAGTGCAGAACACGTTTACCTCTCCTCTCGTTTCAGTCACTCCCTCATCACATGGATTTCAGTTTAAGCAGCTTTGCCGTTGCCCTGAAGGACAGGCACACTGCTGGGGTGTCCCAAGGCAGCACAGCTCTGTGCCCAGCAGTGACACTGCTCCGCAGCCTTCGTGGTTACCCTGTGCAGCCCACACAGGTAGTGTGCTCTGACAGAGCAGCGAGCCAAGGGGCCGAACACATAACATCCTGGGAGACCCCGGGAACTGGGCTGGCACAGCAACAGAAACACCCGTGAAATCCCTTCTCAAAGTGCTGCTATACAGATTGGCTCCAAACTCTCCCCTCCCCTCCTCAAAAGAAAGGCAAACCTGGAAAGGAGAAAGCAACAACCCTCATAAGCAGACATCTCAAGTAGTTTTTATGATAGGCTTGGGCAACGAAGTGCAATGAGCCCAGTGCCAGCCAACGAGCAGCACCTGCTGCAGACAGAGAAATAAGGATAAAAGAAGGCAGCTACTGCACCTCTTGGCACGATGCAAAGTCAGCACAGCTGTGTTTGGGTGTGCTCGTGGGGCTGTGCTGGACTGCCTGGGACCATCCTTGCTGGTAAAGGTGTACGTGTGTGTGCATCTGTTCCCCTGAGGGGAAAAGAGAGGCTGCAAAAAGGAGCCATTGTCCCAAGATACGGACTGGGCAGCCTCCTCTGAGAGAAAGACAAATACAGATTTAGTGCTGATGCTTTGCATGGCTTCTGTGAACAGCTTTTTTTAGATTCTCTCTTATCCCCATAAAAGGGAACTACTGACAGTAGAACTCTCTACAGTAATGCAACTCAGCTCCTGGGTTTTTGGGGAATTAATGGACTGTAGGAAGACAGAGCTCCATTGCAATGTGGTTTTGTGCACTGGTGTGAAAGCTACTTCATGCACTTAAGCTTCTGATGATTCACAGAGCTGAAAACAGCTCAACCTTCCTGCATCCTGCTTTCATGTTGCTCTGTTGTTCCCCAACTGAGGGGAGGCCATATGGCTGCTGAGGTCTTGGTTCTGGTTAGCACTCAGCTCTGGAACTGCAGCCTGAAGCCTTTTGCTTCCCCTAGCCAAACCAATGCTGCTTTGCTTACTCAGCTCTGGTTTCCCTGTCTGGAATGAGGGGTTTTCTCTTGTGACCCTGCTGTGTTTTACTCTTTCATCTCATTGCTTCCGCATCTTGAGGGGGAAGGGGCCGGGCAGTTCAAGGGCAGTGAGCTTTTATTTTTCCTAAATCAGCTGCTGTGAGAACACCTAAGAGAATGTTAATTTTGTAATTAAACAAACAACGAAGTAACAATGTAAGCAAAAGCAAAACACTTGCAGCTTTCTCAGAGTGCTCCAGCTCTGACCCAGCAGAGCCCTCCCAGCAGCTCAGTGCAGCCCACCTGCATATCATGCTGGCTGCATGCTGTGAAACTTTTGCAGTCATTAAATAGGGACTGTATGTGACACAGCACAGACACAGGGCCTCTCTGGTTTGAACATAATGCTGCCCATAATGCTGGTTTGAAATCTGCAGTGTTGCTCTTCCTATTACTGTGATGCTGCTAAGATGATGTGGAACTGTGTTGAATTCTGTTTTAAATGATATTGAAATGCATTTTTTTATTTGCCCCATGTAAGAGACAAATGTAATGTGCAGTATCTTTTTTCCCATTACTCCACAGTGCTAGTGGAGTCAGGAGCTGGATCGGATGGTCCCTGTGGGCCCCTTCTAACCCTGGGCGTTGTGATTATCATTCCGAGGCCGGTGAAATGGGATGGCACATGAGCCCCTCTAAGCCCTGAAAACTGTGTGCCTGGTCAGGCTGCTGGGATAGCACTGCAGGGAATGGCAAAAGCTGATGTGGGCATGGCCGTCACCTCTGCAGGCACGGCAGCTGGCGGGCTCTGTTCAGACACCAGCTCAGGTTTTCTTACCTCTGCCCACACAGCAGCAGAGTTCCAACCTTCTGCTGAGTGGGGCACAAAGACAGGACAGCCCTTCTGCCTGCTGCTATCCCAGCACAGTTGGCACACATTTTGCAGGGCATCACGTGCTTGGTTCTGCTTTGCTCCCGCTGCGTTTTCCCTTCATGACTACCCACCCAGCTGCTGTATATTTCTGCCTTCACCCCTCCAAGTAAACAACAACAGGAGCTGATGTTGCATGGTGGCAGATGGAGCCTAGGAAGTGCTGTTTCTGCTCAGTGTTTGCGTGGTACAGAGCAAACAGTGCCGGCAGTTACTGATCTTCGGAGACATTGGTGCCAGCTGCACGTCGAGAAGATTGCTGCTGTACCTCTGCCATGAGGAGCCTCGTGCAGCACCACACCCAGTAGTGCACGAGGGGATACACTGATGTATCCCCACTGACGCAATGCAGTGCTGTCATTACATTCTGTGCCACAGCAAATGCTGCGCTGAGGAGTGGCCCAGGAGGCCCAGGACTGGGAGTGGCAAGGAAGAACCCGGCTGCTCCCCTGCCTCTGACCGCCAGGGAGAAGTGGTCCCAGCTCAAGGAATGGAGACTGTGGCAGGGTCTGCAGGGGTCCTGTTGGTTCCCCCCATCCCTGAGCTTGCAGGCGCTGCCCCATCCTCCCCGGTGCCAGGGCAGCAGTAGTGCTGGCAGTGATTTGGCAAAGGGAAGTCTCGATGTAGATGGCAATGTCTTCAAACCATGCAGGTCACAATGGAATGGGGTGGCACGAGAGAAAGACTTGCAGAGGACTGCGTATATGCTTTGGTACCGGGGTTGTCCCGCATTGTTGCCTCGTTCCTTCTGGCTTCAGACCTTGCTGCTTTACCACTAAGATTCTGGGCAGGCTCAGCACTCTGCCTCTGAGCAAAAATGCAATGCCAGCTTTTAAGCTTTTTGGAACACAGTTCTCCCCCCTTTTCTATTCTGTTTTGCTTTATAAGCCCCTCATAGCCCAGATTAGCAGCCTGCTATGGTGCTGGGGCCTGATGTTGGGGCTTATCCTGGTGATGCTGCCAGCACTGCTCACCCCGGAGCCCCGCTGTGGAATGCAGAGAAACAGCAGTGAGGGTTCACAGCGCTATTTTTACTCCTTGTTTGCCTTTGGTGACAGTGCAGGTGCTGGCTTGGATGGGAGTGTTCACACAGCTCAGCCCACACTGAGGTATTTCTGTGCCAGGGGAACGTGTGGGCTCTGCCAGAGCACCGCCGATGTCTGGCACAGCACAGCCCTCTGCTCAGGGAACAGCTCTGCAGGGGAAACCCCGCTGCTCCTGTAGGGACTGGGTATGTGCTGAGTGCACTGTGCTGCATCAGTGCCTGTGGTCGTGCCCTGCAGTGGGCGAGCAGTCAGGGGCGGCATGGGCTGGAGGTGCTCACGCATCCTGGAACAGTGAGCCCCAACACTGCTGGCATCGGCAACACTGTGGTGTTCCTTGTCAATATCAGGGTCATTCCTTATCATAACCAGAGCTGTGATAAGGAACAGGAGGGCTGATGGATTTCTGGAGTTGTTTGTCAGCGCTCTGCCTGATTCCTTGGTGGTATCTCTGATCCAGACAGGCTGCAGATCCAAAGAAAACTGAGCAAAGAGTGTGGTTTTTGGCACTGCTGAGGAAGATGGGAGATGTGGCCTTGCAGAGAACATGTGGGGGGCTCTGGACATCCACAGCTGGTCCCACTGTGCACCTGCCCAGGGGACAGCGTTGTCTGCAGCGGGTGGGTGTCCCAGTAAAGAGTGAGAGATTCCGTCTTTGGGTGGCACATCTCCCAAGAAGTGGCAATTTGGGACAGAGGGCTTTAAAATATGGTCACACTCTTTATGTATGTTTAAAAAGAAAAACTGGGGGTGAACGTGTGATCAGAGAAAGGAATTACCTGCACTGTGCCCAAGAGAGAAGCGGAAACAAAGTGTGGGTGTGGGGAGCAGAGAGGGGAGCAGTCTGGGGCAGTGGCCCTGTGGTGGGGACTCCAGTGAGAACAAACATCTCTTTGAGAAGGAATCCAATTCTGGAAGGAAATACAACCGAGGGCCTCTCACTCTCTTGCCTTGAGCCTGTTGCTCCTGCCTCTGCTGCTTTGAAGTAACTTCTATATGGCTTCAGAGTGAGCAGTGAGTCAGTGGATGCAGTCTTCTATCCTGGTGTGCCACCTACAAAGCTCCTGGAGGTGGCTCTGAGAGAAGAATGTCTTGAATCACACACCAGCAGTCCGTTCTGAGATAATGTATGGAAGCAGCCACAGAGGGAATGAGTAGTTTGTTTAGGAGGCAAATATGTACAGGTGGGCACTGACAGAGCAGTAACCTGAGCCAGTCCCCTCCAGGCATTTTGTTACTGCACACAGTGCTTGGTGGGGGGGCTTTCCTCGGTATCTGCCATGGTTGCAGCCCACTGTGTCACTTTGGGCTTGTTTGAAAGATGCTGATGGTAACATAAGGGAACACTTTTGAAGGACAAAGTGTGAGTTCTGGGGCCCCTTTTTAAACATAATTAAACCATGGCAATGATAACGTGGGAACCAGTGATGCTGCAGTTGAAAATCTTGGGAGATTTTCTGGCCACTACAGGTCCCAGCCTGTGCAGAACTCTCTGGTTCAGATGCTGCTGGGTCTCCTAACATCACACCGAACAGTTTTCTGGTGGAGCAGCAGGACAGCACTGAGCTGTGCAGCACAGAGCCTCGCGTGGCCCAGTGCCTGCTGAGCTGGTGTCCACTTGTTCTTCTCTGCTCCACAGCTGCTATTTGGAATGTGGTTGTTCCACCTGGGAAATAGTTGATGTCGTCTTAATGATTCTTCCTATTTGGCTCTTCTGTCAACAGTAACTGAGGAGCAAAATTAAGTGTCCTTAATAGGCCCTTGTGGGGATCTTATCAAAAGGCATTTACAACTCTTCACTTTCCTTCTGCTTTAGATAAAGAGCAGCTGTAACACCAAACAACGGACTGTCACAATGCTGACTGCCACTCTCCCTGTGAGGAGTGCCTCAAAGGATTTTTCAGAGACCGGATCTTTTGTGAAAAGTTTTAATTTGCGATTGCAGTGGTGGGTGTGCTGCAAGCAGGAGCACCTGCTGTGAGAAAAACGAGCTCTTCCATCTCCTAGTTCTCACTGCTGAGTCCCTCCCCTGCTGCCTGGTTCACATTCTTTGTGCACACATCCCCCAGGTAGTTGACAAAGTCCATCTCTCTTTGTTTCTCTAAGTAAGCAGAATCCACATACTGGCTGCCAAGCCACTATCTCCTGCCATATATCTGCCAGATCAGTTTGCTTCTTCTTACGCAGCTCTGGGTGCGGATGTGTCTTACAGCCTTTTCCTTTGGTTGCCCACCCTCCCTCCAGCGATCTCCCCAAGGCATGATAGCACACAAATTAACACCCAGCCAGTCTCCTCTCTCAAAAATACACGTACTCTGTTCTTTAACCACAAAGGCCTATTTCATGTCAAAGCTCCTGAGGTGTGTCCCTTTGGTACAACACTATTGCACAAAACCGACGTGCCGGCCCCACACCACAGCACTGCCCGCAGTGGAGCCGGGATAGCGGAGGGCGGCTCAGTGGGGCAGGGGCTGTGCGTCGCTCCTCCCCGGGGGAACCAAACCCTGCGGTGCTTTCCAAAAAGTAACGTCAGCGTCACCGAGAGAACAGAGCGGGTCTGGCTGGAGGTGGTGGAGGGTTCCGTGCTGGGATTTTTGGTGAGGAGAAACCAGGGATGGAGCAAGTTTATTTCTGGCGGATCACGCTTTGCACGGTGAAATAGCCGGGTCGCGTTCTTCCCGGAGCCAGGCAAAAGCATTCCTGCCCGAGGGGCGGCCCGTGCAGCCCCATCGGTGCCGCAGCGCAGCCCGAGCCCCGGCCCAGAGGTTCCCCCGGGGAGCAGATCCACGTCAGATCCACGTGTCCGGCCCCAGCCTGCAGGCCCAGCCAGCGCCGCTCGCTCGGCTCTTTGTTCGCCGATAATTGCCGTTAAATAGGCTGCCGCTCATCCCGCTGCTATTCGCTTCGCCTCTCTTCCTTCTCCCCAGCTGCGAACCTGCGTTTGAAGCAATAACTGTGTTTAAGAAATAATAGAGTAAGTGGGAGGAACCGGCGCTTCTTTCTGCTTTTCCAGATCCTCTGCGTTTGATGTGAAAAAGAAAACTGTCGTCTTTAACGGCTCTCCATCCCCCGGTCATTTAGTTCCTCTTTCTTGGGATAGCTCCCTTTGCTTTAAGAGCCTCTCAGCATTACTCATCCTTGCGCCCTATTCAGAATCAATGAGGCGGGGAGAAAAGGGAGATTTACATGAGAAGCAGTTTGTGTATTCTCGCGCAGTTCCTTGGAGCGTCCCCAGACGACGATCGGGGCTTTTCACGAGCAGGGTGCCCAGCCCGTCTGAGTTTTGCTTTAGATGAATCTGCCTTTTTCCTCTCCCCGTCTGGCCCCGCGTTCGGCTCCCTGAGCTTTCCCACTGCTGCGCTCGCTGATACCGAAGTCAATGCAAACACTTTTCCCATCGAAACGCGTTAGGCAAATAATTCACCACGGCGGTGCTTTTTCACGTGTAGGCTTCTGTCTTACACGGCTTCGCTAAGATGAAGCGAAACTTCCCCCAGCGCAGCCCGTGGTACCGGGAGACCGAGCCTGGCAGCAAAGGGGATGGATGGGAGGATCAAAGCGCTCCGGGTGCGAAACCCAACCCGCCAGGGTTTGGAGCAAAGCTTCGAGGGGAGCCGGCTCTTATGGGTTACATTTGTGCTTTACCCTCTTACGTTCAAAAATCTTTGACGCTAATGCTGCTAATTATAGATACTGTGTTGTAAAATGTTTTGAGTTTTGAGTATCCTTCGGTAGAAAGTGTTCGGAGAACTGAAAAAACGGAGATGGGCAAAGGGGTCTGCGTGGTGTTAGAGAAAGTCACAAACCCAAGCTGAAATGAAAGGCAACTGTAATCCCTTCGGAGCTGTTTTGAACCACAGAACACACGGACCCTCAAGTGCGCATCTAGGTGCTGTGAGCTGTTGTCCCTGGTGGTGTTTGAGAGCCGCAGAGATGTGGCACTGAGGGACATAAGGGGGGGACGGGAACCTTTAGGTCAGGGCTTGAACTGGCGGTGGAGCACCTGAGAAGGGCTGTGGCTGCCCAGGGAGCACAGGGACGTTGTTTGCAGCTGTGCTCCCCAGCTGAGCAGGACGGCTGGACCCAGAGAGGAGCCTCCATGGGCTCATATAAGAGCCAGCCACGGGAGGGAAAATCTCTCGGACCTGGGCTGCTTTGTGAGGAGGTGTTCTGTGTGGTCTGAGAGCCCCTTCACCAGTGGGTGAGTGCAACTCTTCTTTGTCTTTGTGCGTATGGCTATTGGGCTACCTGTGAATTCTTTGCTTGGTGCTGCCAAGAGCCTTTCAGAAGCAATTTAGCTTCTTCAGGGGCAGAACAATGGCCGTGGTAACAAAAGCTCGTAACAAAAGCTGGGGTTTGGGCTACGCGGTCTCTCGATGTCCCTTCCAACCCCTATGATCACGTGGTGGGACACTGCAGCAGGAGGCAGGGATGGGGCTGCAAAGTCCTGGCACTGCATGGGCTGGGCTGACGCAGTGGCCGTGCTGGAGTGGGGAGTGCTGCAGAGCAAGATAGGGAGCGAAAACTCAGCTTAGAGCTGGTAAGAATTTAAAGCTTAATCTCATGATTAATTCCAATAACTGATACTTGTTACAGAACAGAGCCTTTTGAATCATCCTATCCTAGAACACATGTGGACTTCTCCATAGTCCTTAAATAACTCACCAGCTATGTTTGTATGCCATTTTAGCTTAGTATGTTTCCTTTTTTCTCACTTTCTTAAGGATTCTATATTTCAGTAGCTCTATTTCATTAACAGCGTATTTTGTTAATATCTTTTTACAGTGATTAGAATTTTAAATGCGCATTTAAAGAGAACCCAAAGAGATTAAATGAGTGTTAATAGAATTTATCCAGTCTATTAGCAACTTTGTGCCATGCTTGTAAAATTCATGAAACAGTGTCTTTAATTATATATGCTGATGAAATCTGGGATTGAGGGCCTACCAGTGAATTATTGTTTAGTTTAAGGTTGAACCACACATCCATCTTCTTATCTTCTGATAGAAGGCATTGACCAATGCAGTCAGAGCCTTGCAGATCCATTTACCACCAAGGAACTGACCATGTATTGAAGGTAACCTGAGAGTTTGGTTGCCTCACCGTGGAGCTGGGTCTGTTTTCTAATGTGCTGGCTCTCCATAGTATCAGAGGTCCTGCCTGAGGAGAGGAGCATTGCTAGGGCAGGCGCAGGCAGTGGGCATGTGGTGGCTGTGCTGGTGGCAGAGCCCTACAGTGCCGTGGGTGCTCGCCAGTGGCCTGTTGCCTGCAGCACCTGCCTTCAAGGGCCTCAAAGTAGTGCAAAAATAAAGGCCCAGTGCTGGGAAGGAAGTGATGTAATTTGTGCCCAGGGCGTTTTCTCTGAGACCGTGAGGCAGCACTTCAACTCCCTGCAAACCTCTGTAGCTTGTGACCTGATGCTTTTTTTCCTTAAAGATCTCTCTCCTGGTATGCAGTTCTAAGTTCTCTAATCCCAGTTTAAACCTTCATCTAAATTTAGGAGGAAGTTAAATACTGATGCTCTAACAGGAGAAGGGACAGGTGTCCAGCTGAGAGCCTAATAACACACTGCTGCATGAAATCAGTCTCTCACACAATAATTACCATTTGGAGCAGACCAGGTTCCTGTTACAAGTGATCATATGCCTGCACAGCTCTGCTGTAATTACACAGCAAGTCATGCACCTTCAGCCCTATGGCTGGTTGCAAGCTGTACTGGTGAACCCAAGTTTGGGAGCTATCTGTCAGCAGTCGGGTATGTGATGGAAATGCCATGTTAAGGTTTCTGAATGCTTGAGATGATTGCCCTACGTGTTCCAGCTGTGCCTGGGTTGTTTTCTAGGCACTGCTCCTGCCCTTCTCTCTGGTGGCCTCCCTCCCAAAGAGGACGGCAGTGCCTTGGGCAGGAGGCAGAGTGACTTCCTCCACCTCCACACGATGGACTGAGCAGTGGATCCAGCCAGGGCCTGGGGGGTCAGATTTTATGTCATTTCTCCTGTTAACACAACAGGGTGGATTTTGGTCTATAAGCTGTGGAAAAAAAGCCTCAGTTGATTGATGTTTGCTTGACAATGGAGAGACATGAAGTTCATAGAATCATAGAATCACCAAGGTTGGAAAAGACCTAAAAGATCATCCAGTCCAACCGTTCACCTATTACCAATAGCTCCCACTAAACCATGTCCCTCAACACAACATCCAGTCAAACTCAAGTTAATCACTTAAGTTCTTTTTTTCCTCTTTTTATATCTTTGTTGCTTTCTTGTGAGAGCACACTTGCTCTCTGTGAGCCATGCATTTTGGGCTTCCTACTGTGAGTGGTTTAATGCTGGTTTCATAGCCACTGTGTATTCTCCTGAGCCTGATTCACAGTGCTTGTGCTGGTGTGATCTGGAAGTGATCCAGTACGCAGTTGCACTGGAGAATGGGATTTCATCAGAATGTATTACAGGAATGTGCTAGTTTCAAAAACTTTAATCAGAGAAGGGATCTTAGAGCCAGAAGGTATTTTCTGTTGGGAAGGGACACAGGTGAATGCAGGTACACTTTCAATGCAGAAGCTGTTTTGATGTTTGTTTCCTACTTGGCAAAGCTAGGGTTTGCAGAGAGATGTGTGTTTTTTTGTTGTTGTTGTTGTTTTTTTCCCCCCTCAGGCTCTGGGCTCCTGGCTCCCAGCACAGCTGTGGGTCCCATCTGTGGGAGTCCCACACAGGCTCGGTTTGCCATGCATCACAGCAGTGCCACATCTCACCCCTCCTGGCAGGGTCTGTCTTGGTATCAAACAGGGCTTTAACAAATGGAATAAAGCCCACTATTTTCCATGACGTGTCAAGAGCTGGGCATGGCCTGTGGAGTAGCAGGCTGCAGGGAGTGGTTGCAGCCATGGGGCCATGAAGAGTGGCCATGGTGGGGCCTGAACCAGGCTCTGTCCCCCAGCATGGCACGGGGCTGCCTGGCTGGGGAAATGCTGGGTCTGCCTGGTACCTGAATGTGCGGCCTTTGTGCTTGGCTGCTCCATAGGTAGGCTGGGACCCCACCGTGGTTGCTGGGTGCACTTGGCGTTGTCTGCAGCTGGGGAGGAACGTGGCTGCTGTTACAGCACCCTGATGGAGCCCTGCGCCAGCCCTGCTGGTGGTGGGGGCTGTGGGAGTAGATGCACAGCAGCTTCTCTGCCTCCTCCTCGCAGCCAGCACCTGTGCTGATCTGTGCTGCCTTTACCTTCAGCCCTGTCGCCACCAGCAGGTGTGCAGCAGGCATTCCAGGGCGGCTCAGCAGATCTCCTGGGAGCTGTGCTGCACCACGGCAGGTATCACACCTGCTGCAAATGGCCCAGGCCCTCGGTTGTGTTGATCAGGCTCTTGTTCTTTATTCCTTTCTGCTGGCTGTCAGGAAGTTTGACTCCTGAGCTGCAAAGAGCCAGCTTGTTCTTCCCCACTTTATTTTGATCCTTTTGAAGCGCTCAGGTGCTGACCTATAGTAGATGCTGAACTTAAGACATAGCAGCTGCACTGAAATACAGGTTACTGTTCATATCTTTACAGAAGGATCAGATAAACCCATTCAGCTGAAGTAAGATCTGTCTGTGCAAGAACAAACATGAGTTCAGGGGCAAAATTCAACTCCAGTGACTTAAAATAAAACAGCAACAAGGCACTTTGAAAAACCTGAGAGAACACTTGTTGTGCTGCTATTCAGTCTATGCACAACAAACAAACTACTGTTATTTCTTGCTATATGATAAACAAACTGCCACTATTTCTTGCTGTGCAATGGTCCTCTACTCAGGATCCTACTCTGGCATTCATCAGTTTGGTTTCAGGCAGTGCTCTGCAGGTGCTATGCAGCTTCATGTGGTGTTGAAGTAGCATAGTACTGGCAAGCTGAGCTGGGACATCAATCAACTGAAAATATCAATAATAATCCCCTAAATTGTTCGGTGGCTTTCTGGGATGCTTTTTACTCTGTAAGTATTCGTCATTCACTAACAGAACACTGAAGGAGTAATGAAGGCAGGAGGGGCCTGCCAAGGCAGGGCTGCTCTACTTGGTTTTCTCACTTTCTGGGCTTGGCCCTGGGCTCCTGATGCTGAGCAGCATCTGAATGGCGTGCTGTGCATCAGGGCAGTGCCACATCTCACCTCTCCTGGCAGAGTCTCGCAGTCCTGAATGGACAATGCAGAGCATATGGAAAACCAGGGGAGCTCCGTGAAAACTTTCAACTAGAATCTGGATGTTATTTCTCAGCAGCAAGCCCTCAGAATGATTTGTTCAACTTTTGGTTGTAATTCTGTGATTTCCAGTTCGAGAGCATTTCAAAATAAGCAATCTGTCTGATAAAAATAATCCTTGCTTTAGTTTCCCTGAATTTATTAATGTGTCTGCCTCTCTCTGCTGGTGCTGTTGAATCTGATGTAGTTCTGAAAACTCGTACCCAGAGATCACTGAGGATCCTGTGCTCCTGAGCTCCTGGTTGTTAAGGGTGCTCAGTATGGAAGCATTTCAGAAGAAGAAAAGGGAGAGTCGAAGCCACAGGAAGATGTATTAGCTAAATATCAGCAACAGGCACGTGTAGGAATGGTTCCTTATAGTGTTGTTCTGCTTTCAGAAAACCATTCCAGCAATTAGTGCTCCAAACCTGGATGCACAGAAGTGCTTTAATTTTTTTGCGCTTGCCCAGATTCTTGTTTAACACACCCAAAAATGTCTTGTGTGATATTTGTCAGTTGATATACGAGTACAGCAAAGAGATGGAGGTACCTGCTGCCTTACATTGTACAGAAATTCAGTATCTAGAGAAATTGTCTGGAAGTAGGCAGAGAGCTGGAAGGCCAGTCAACATTGTGCTGCACTTTAAGCAAGGTCTAATTAAGTAAACCTTTGAAGAGGAATTTGTTGAGATAAGTCAATGGGAAGAACTCCCCTGGGATTGGGCTGCAGGCACATAAATGTGGACATGAACACTTCTTTATTATAAAGATATGTGTAAAATGGAGAGCTATTTTTATTTCTTGTCTCTCTGCTCTTGAAGTTGAACCTCCAGCTGATGTCCTAATCAGCTATCACTTAATTGCCAGCTGGTAGTATTGCTTTCTTGGAGCCTCTGTATAGCAGTAACTGCTGCAGCATAACACCATCTTCAGCTGCCTGTGCCTGGGGACAGCACCTTGTGGTCACCACTGCCATGGCGTTGTTTCCTATGGTGCACCTCTATGTTCCCCACTGCATGGTACTGCTTTCCCCAAGGTGCTTTTGCCAGCGCAGGCTCCCAGTGTGGCCATGTTCTGTGCATGTAGGGGAGGTGCCATGGCCATCACTGGCACTTTGCTGGAGGCAGGGAGAGGTACCTGCAGGAGAACGTTCATCCTTCTGACTGGAAGGAGAGCACAAACCTCCTGGTTCCATCATTCTTCTGCTCCCTGCTTCTTCCTTTCCATTTGTGGAGCCTGCATCACTGTGCCCCACGTCCCTGTAGAGCTGTAGCCTTCTTCCTCTCTCTGCTGGAGATGGAAGCAACTTGTAGGAAAAGTGGGTGGATGGCTTTAGTCACGTACAATCGTTTTATCTGTTGGTTTAGAAGATATCCAGCTGTTAATGTTTGCCTGCATGCTGTTGTCAGTGCTTGTGCCATCTCGCCCCGCTGCCAGCCAGGCCACGGACCAGCAGGAGCTGTGTGTGACAGCTGTCCGGCCGTGGCTGTGTACTTTGGGCACCTTGGAGTCTTGTGAGTGCATCCCATAGGCAAGGCATGGCAAAGCCTCCAGGACGTGACTACTGGAAGGCTTCTGGATGTGGACAGGAACAACTGCCAAACGCCCTTCCTGGTGGCACTTGAGGTCCTTTGACGTCAGCAGAGCCATGGCATTTACATCAGCTGGGATATGGCTCACTGACTCGATGGGGACACTTCTCCTCTGTATCACTGGAAGACATGGAGTGTATTTGTTCATTTCCTTAAAAGCACAGGGATG